>NW_028277273.1:0-300000 GCF_059751315.1 Micrasema longulum
CTGCATACTAGGGAACACCTGAATTTTTTTTTTCCAGTTTCTATCCTTCTTCATGAACCAGGTGGATTTTTCAACAATATTGTTAATAAGGTTTCAGCTCTTTAACTTCACAAACATCAACAGATGAAAGAATTTAAGGAATGTAGATGTTCAAATATGGGCAGAATGGTGAATGTTACACAGTGTAAAATGGCCACTTAAACCAGCCAATGACAGGTCATAAGCCCTGTAGATACCTAGACTTCTATATTGCCTTCTCTAAAATGTTCTTTATCTCTGTTGTAATATGTGAATATTATATATATATATATATATAAATGTAAGTATGGCATTATATCCTTGTCTGTCTATCTGCCAAGATACCATGTTTGTAAAAGTGTGGCTTTCTATCCTCTTTGTCTACTCCTTAAGAGTAGTCTGCTCGATGGTGACAGATAAGTCGTTATCTTCTCGGCCAAAGTTCTTTAATAATTATTACTTCCATTCACGATATAAGCCTTTGTGTTTAAGCAAAACTAAAATCCTCCAGGTTAGAAATATTAGGTTGATTAAATATTTGGTGAACAAGTGTATAAACATACAAATGCCTTGGTGAATAAATGTTCGGCGAAGAAGTGCTGTGACTCGGCGGTGAATTATCTCTGCAAAGAAAAGGCAGGGAACAAACTGCTGGCGAACAAATTTGTGAACTTAGTTTTTCAAACGACAAGACACCTTCTTTCTTAAAACAAGTTCAAATAAATCTAATGCGGTCCCATCAAAATGAAAACTTATCTTTTATCAGTTACACCATTTTTCTAAGGTAATTTAGTGCTTTCTATCATGTCACTATGGCTGTTCAACGTGTATATCGATAACTCCATGAAAGAACTGAAAGGCTTAAGAATGGGAGCAAAAATGGGTGATTTAAATGTCAATTGTCTTTTGTATGCTGACGGTGCCGTGCTTCTTGCTAACAAGAAAGAGGAACTTCAATTCTTGGTAACAAGAGTCTACAATGTATGCAAGGAAAGCGATTTGCTGATGAATGGCGATAAATCGAATGTGATGGTTTTTGAAAGAAATGACAGTATGACTTAATGTGAAATCAATGTGAATGGAGTTATACTAAAACAAGTAAAGGAATTTGTGTATCTGGGAAGTATGTTTACTAGGGATGGAATGACTGAGAAATATATGGAAAGGAGGCAAAATTAGCAGTTCACAACGAAGTCTTGGTCCCGACGCTGATGTATGAGAGCGAAGTACGGACTTTGAAAAACAGGGATGAAAGTAGGCTAAATGCTTTTAAAAATGTGATCTCTCACGTGAATGTGTGGTAAAACTATGTACGATAGATGCACAAATGTTGAGATCCGTACATTATGTAAGGCTGAGACAAGCATTATCAACAAAATCAAGAAAGGAGCTCTGCGCTGGTTTGTACATGTAGAGCGAATGGACAGCGAAAGAACGGCTAAGAATATTTACAATGCAAATGTTGATGGATGCAGAAATAGAGGAAGACCGAGAAAGACATGGCATGACCAAATCCAACAAATACTTGAAGATGGACATGTCAAAAGTCGGAATAATCGGCGTGCGTGCATGAGAAGATGTATGAATGTAGAGGAAGCGAGATTGTATGCAAAGATAGAGTGATGTGGCATTCTATCCTCTCTGCCTACCCTTACGGGAAAACAGCATGATGGTTTGTTGTTGTTGTTGTCTATCAACTGCAAAGCACTTATATGACAGGCCAGTAAATATATTCTTTGAATTCATTGTCAACAATGACAAATTTATACTTACTGTATTTTTCAGACCGCAAGACGCACTTTTTTACTCAGAAAATTCAACCAAAAATTAGTGCGCATTTTATTGTCCGCAAAATATGGTACTACCGTGTGACCATCAAATAATTAATTTCTCCCCAATAAATCAATTCTTTATTCTTACAAATTATTTTATTTACATTATATGCATCACCCATTGTTAATATATTTTTTTCATATTTAGATTAGATAAAACCGCTGTATGTTATCAACATACATATAAAAAAGTCCGGATTTACAGAATACAAAATAATTTATCCATAATTACGAGAGTAGTGTTCATACTTAAGTAGTAATGTAAAAAATAGTCAAATAAATGATTATATAGCTGTTCCTCTTTCCAAATTTTGCTTAATCTCAATAGTATGTTCACCATAGAATCTTTCAAGTTTTTTATTGAACTTGGCATTCCTTTCATTGATGTAATCTATGTCCGAATCATCATTGTGCGTCCTCCTCCGGGAATACTTCTGCCTCCGAGCGATCTGTTGCTCCACATCCTCTACCAACTTATCTACTGCCTCCTTCTTGTCTTTATGTGTTCCTTGCAGGATAACATTCGGTCCGCCGTAAAACGCATCACCTAATTTCTGCTTTTCTCGTTCATACTGATCAAAATTAGGTGCCCCCATGTTTTTTACCAAACGGTTATACTGCCTAATTGTTGCTTGTTCGTACGTAGAGAAACCTTCGTCGGGGTTTTTCTTCTTTTTCTTTCGTTCTATTCTCTCAGCATCGAGTGCTGAAATTTCGAGCAATTTAGCCTGATCATAGTTCACTCCCATTGATTTTGCCTCCTCTCTTGACTTCTGATCTAGTAATAACCATTCAGCTTGCCGTTTAAGCGATTCGTGGTTGGATGGCAATTTGTTCCGCGCATCCTCAGCGACTACTTCTTGGTGGTTATGGTTACGGGCTTCATTTCTAGCTGAATGTAGAGTCTTTAATCTTTTCATGCGTTCTGCTTGTTTTTCTGCGAAAGACTTTGCATTCGAAGTTTGAGGTTCAGCGTCGCCCATCGTGAATTGAACGATTTAAAATAATTACTATAACGTTAATATTAGAGTATTCGTTATTCACTATATTCTATTAATTGTCTCAAACCAAACCAAAACAATCAATACTGACAATTTGACATTTAATTCATACTGACTCACATTAAATTTGCAATTTGTCTTGTCTGCAAATACAAATTTCTATCTAATACAGACGCTTCTTCTTCTTCTTAGTTTTTTATTGGCTTTTTCACCTCCCAACTGGATGTTCTAGCCAGTGTAGAGTTTCAAATTTTCAAACAAACAATCACGCCATTTCCCCGTAGGGGTAGACAGAGATGATAGAACGCCATATCACTCTATATTTGCATACAGACCTCGCTTCCTTTACATTCATGCATCTTCTCATGCACGCACACTGATTATTCCTACTTTTGACAAGTCCATCTATAAGTTTCTGATGGCACTTGATCGTGCCATGTCTTTCTCAGCCTTCCTCGTTTTTTGCATCCATCAACATTCGCATCGTAGATCCTTTTAGCCGTTCTTTCGTTGTCCATTCACTCTACATGTCCAAACCAACGCAGCACCATCTGATAAAGAAATAAGAAATAGAGTTTTCATGCAGGTTTTGTTCTCGGGATAAGAGCATAGGGAGGATTCTTTTTTTTTTTAGGCACTCAGGGAATCAAATTCGTGGGCAATACAATATTGTTTTGTCCCAATAGTCAACCATTGCTATCAAAATAGACGCCCAGATAGCAGTTTAAACTTGCCTCAAGCTTGTATCAAGTTTGAAGTATCAAGAGTTCAAGATTGACTCAAGTTTGAGATTGCAACTCTGTAAACTTGAGGCAAGTTTAAAGCAAACTTCCTAGTTACCTTATCCAACAAACTTGCATGATGTTTGGATTTATTTAGCAAAAAAAAACAAAAAAAAAACAAACAAAAAACCAAAAAAACAAACAAAAAAAAACAAAAAAATTGAGAAAAAAAAAATTAAACAAAAAAAACGAAACAAAAAAAACACAAACCAAAAACCACGAAGCTTCTTAAAAATATTAATATTAAATAAAATATCTTGTTATTATTACTCAGTATATTTATTTTGAATAAATAATAAAAATTATGGGCTATTTTTGCCAAGAAAGTCAGATGATGTGATGACAAATAATTCATGTCAATTGACTGGAGATCAGAGTCCGGTGCATTCTTTTGTCTCTCAACTCTGAAACAAATAAATAAAACTGTTTTATAACTTACTAGCTTTTCGACTAGCGGGATTTCTCATGGTTAAAAGTATCCGATATTCGAATCAAAATTTGTTGCAACGGAGGGAAAACATTTTGGGAAGGAAATATGGAAGTCTAGGTATTTACTGGGCTTATGTACTGTCATTGGCTGGTTGAAGTGGCCACTTTACAAATTGTGTAATATTAAGCGTTCTGCTTATGTTTAAACATCTTCATTTCCTCAACTCTTCCATCTGTTAACTTTTGTGAAGTAAAAGAGTCTCTGGGGTTAAAGTATTGGTTTATTATATCGATATATTATCAACAGCCCTTTCGTTCTGTAAATAAAACATAATTCAATCAATTCAATTCAATAATAGTATAATGTTTGTGATATTTAATAATTAATCAGTTTAAACTATTGTAAGCATTATGCAGTGGATGAGATATTAATATCATACTTACTTTTAAAGAACTCTTGACAAAACGGTTTTGTCGAGTGACAGTGCTACCAAAAACTCATTTTTAATGTTTTTTCCTCAGTAGCATATCAATAGTTTATCCTTTAAACTGAATATTAACACTTCGACAATATTAAAAGTTTTAAAATCACCGGAAAAACGTCCAATGATAGATGCGTAATTAAAGAACCGCGCATCACAGACTACAGATATCTTACCATCCTTATCCGCGCATTATAAATGACATGTAACCCACGGACAAAAACGGTGAAATATATAATTTTTCTATGACTTTGATAGTATTGCCAATCTGAATGTTGTTTGGAATTAACCACTTTTTTGGATATTTGTCATGCACTAATTTAATTCGGCAGCCTCCGCGATGTAGCGGTTGGCTCACACATGGAAGGTTCTGGGTTAGATTCCTGGTGAGAACACAAAACCTAAATGTGATTTTCTTAAGGCTGGGCGTACCGTGCTGTAATTCATCACTGAAATTGGGCCTCACGGCCTGTTGTGGTGCCAAAAAAAATCCGTCTAGTAGAAAAGTCCTGGGATTAAATATAACAGTTTAAATAAAAAAAATAAAAAAAGGAATTCTCTCCATATTTTTATGTATTTGGCAATGTGTTGATCATCACTATATGACTTTCGGATTCTGAAATACCATTCTTGACATAGCAAGATTCCATCAAGTTTTGTCAAAACTTGTCTCTTCAAATTTGTCATAACAATATTCCAACAACTTTTGATAAAAACTTGTCGCGTCAAATTTTCCTTATTCATCTTAAATCAAGTTTGTACCAAGTTTCACTGCTATCTAGGCGGGCAGGCCTTATCCGCGGATCAATTATTTCTTACCCCCACTACCAAAATGTTTGCAAAAAACCTTTTTATTTAGTTCATCTTTTAACAATTCCAATACATCTTGGAATAAAATCAATAATAAGAATTAACGTAACTCGCTCGTAACAAACGGCGTAGTGCATTTATTTTCGCAGCTCTCACGTGTGAACTGCGGCCGAAGTTTCGTTTTGTCCCAGCGTTACATTCTGCGCGGTCGAGACTGTTCACAAATTGTCATTATTTATTTTATTATCCACATGTAAAAGGCCGTTTACACATGGATAATCTAATATAGTTTTGTCCCAGGACTCGTCCATTTTCCACATGTAAACAATACTTTATTGACCCTCACCGAGATTTAAAAAATACAATTAATTTGTGGTAGGTACCTATTTCTATTTTATTATTGTCTACTGCCATTTGGTAATGTGTATTGTCAATGTTGTCAGTTTGACGTTTTATTCGATAAAAAGCAGCATTTTCGTAAATGTTTTGATTCCTTTAATTTTTTATTGTTGATGAATTGAATTTAAACGATGTCGGTTCCTCCTCAAGCATTTGTTAACCGCAATAAAAAACACTTCCTCGGAATTCCGGCGCCCCTTGGCTATGTTGCCGGAGTTGGAAGGGGGTAAGTTTTGAAATAAATCTTGTTTTAGAGTATTTTACAATTCAAACATTGATCTGTAAATCACAAACTAAATTTTATTTTCAGTGCTACTGGATTTACAACTCGATCTGATATAGGACCTGCGCGAGATGCCAATGATGTTTCGTAAGTGTCATATGTTTTCTTATTATTTAAGTGATGTCCAGCCTTTATTTATTCATTTTCCTTCTTTCCTATTTATTCTCCCCTTTCTATGACGGTATTGGGTTGGTTATACATGGACTGCTCAAACTGTCGAGAAGCAATAGCTAACTTTGATCAACCGGTGTAAAGTGCTTCGACCTCTTATGGCAAATTGTACCATTCTGTCCATCAGTTTATTAAATTAATCATTGTGTAAGGATTTTATGTTGCTATACTGTAAATGATTGCAGCAATCAATATTATATTAATGTGCTTAGTTCAATGTCTGTGTATACAACCCATAGCTCAAGATTATTTTTTTTAAGTGAAGAAAAATAAATATTTGAGTTCTCGTTATTTACCCAAATATTTCAATTTTCAGAACATTTCTTAAAAGTCATAAATAACTTGTGCTGGAAAAATGGGAATCGTGTTGTAATAGTACCGTGAGTTTCCAACACTACAATGGGACTATAACCCGGTTGACTGTCTCAAAATTGCAATCCACTGTGAATAAATATACCTAAACGACATTCATAGTCCTTGCTGCATAAAAATTGTCTTAATTCCACTTCAAACATAATTTGAGGAGCAACACGTCAAACCTTATTTTGTCCACATTAGTATTTTTCTTTTAAAACGGAAAAAAACTGAGATTTTATTATTTAGGCTATATTAAACTAAGTTTATTTCTACATAATACCCCAAATACCTTTAAAATGGTATAGAATTAAATAGACAGATTATATAACTTTTATTTTAGGAAATAATTTAAAAAGTGTTGTTAATAAAACATTTTTTGGGGCGACCACATGAACAAAATGCATTTTGATGCGACTTAATGGTGACAAAATGCATTTTGATTAAACCACTTTTAAGAAAATGTGTATTTTATTCTGAAAAAGATATGTTATGGTAAAAATATAAATATAAAGTGTTATACCTAACATAAAATACAACATTTGATATTTCAAGTTAAATACCCCCGAATTAAAAAAAAAAGTCAATTTGATCAAGTCCGGTCCCTTAATCTAAGGAGTTGCATCGATATTTCTCTTCATTACTTTCATTACAACTGTAATTCTGATGAATATTGAGTATCCCTCATAAAATTGCAACTCGCCCAAATCCTTCCAATTGACTATTCTTATCCAAATCTTGTCACAGAGGCCTCCAAGAGGTGGCCGGAGGTCGCTTGTCACTTTTGTAACAAAAATCTGTCATAACCCAATTTTGCCCTGTGATGGACAAAATACGATGTGTTGCTCCTATCAACAATTTACTTATTCAAACAACTTATGTTTAACAATATTTTGAGTTTGTCCAAATTTTTGTAGACAAGAACTAGATTCAACTCCCTGGGGAGCTGTTTATATTAACATATTACAACAGAGATGAAGAACATTTAAGAGAAGGTTATATAGAAGTCTAGGCATCTACAGGGCTTATGACCATATTAAACCAGCCATTGACAGGTCCCCAGGGAGTTGAATCCAGTTCTTGTCTACAAAAATTTGGACAAACTCAAAATATTGTTGATAAATTACCTGGTCCATGAAGAAGTATAGAAATTGAAAAAATAATATTTTCAGGCGTTGCCTAGTATGTAGGTGAAATAATTCAATTGGATGAATCTCATCCGCATAAATAAAGGTTTCAGCTCTTTAACTTCACAAACATCAACAGATGAAAAAATTGAAGGAATATAGATGTTCAAATATAGGCAGAATGGTGAATGTTACACAGTGTGTAAAGTGGCAACTTATGTTTACTTAAATACAGATTAAATTTTCAGTGAAAACAATCAATAGTGAGCATATACTTATATTATTACTTAAGAGTTATTTTTATATGTCCAGTGATGATAGACATGCTCCACCTCCAATAAAGCGCAAAAAGAATGACGAAGAAGATGATGATGAAGACTTGAATGACTCAAATTATGATGAATTTTCTGGATATAGCGGCTCTTTGTTTTCAAAGGTAATAATTTTATTTAAATATAAAAAAATCCCAACTAAAAAGAAAACTCCTTTTTTTTAGTAAGTCGAAAAGAAGAAGAGTGTAAATAAAATTGATTAAGTAACTAATTTGTTTAAGAACATGTTTAAGAAGAATATGTTTTGAACATATTTTTTTATGAACTTTTCTTTGGAAACCAAACTCATTTCAGTACTTTTTTATTTTTAGGATCCCTATGACAAAGATGATGCAGAAGCGGATGCTATATATGAGGCTATTGACAAGCGTATGGATGAAAAACGCAAGGAATATAGAGAGAAACGTCTTAAAGAAGATTTGGAAAGATACCGCCAGGAAAGGTAAATAATTTTCTAACACAATAAATCCTAAGTTTTTTTAGTTAATGCCATATAAATATCCCAATGAAGTAATATTTAAAATGTCTGAGTGCACTTAAACATTACTGTTGTACACACTTAAAATTGACTACCTATATTCAGTAGAAATAAATACAGATGATTTAGATTCAATACGACTCATTGACAAACGGAAGGATCTTCATTACGTGTTTTAATAAAAATTATTTAATTCACAGGCCGAAAATTCAACAGCAATTCTCAGATCTAAAGCGAGAGTTAGTTACTGTATCCGAAGACGAGTGGGCTTCTATTCCTGAAGTGGGTGATGCTCGTAACAGAAAGCAGAGGAATCCTCGCGCTGAGAAGTTCACCCCTCTCCCTGACAGTGTGTTGTCCCGCAACCTCGGGGGAGACACCTCCGGCAGCCTGGACCCTTCCTCTGGTCTGGCTTCCATGACCCCCGGTGTGCTGACTCCGGGGATGCTCACACCTACAGGTATTTTATTAAGTGCTGGTATCTTCCACCTGGCAAATCATATTTATTTGGAGAAACATTCCAATCGATGTATCCAAACTGGAAAAGCATCTCCACAAATCTCCCAAAAACTGATAAACTTTTATCGTATGCAACAGAAAAGGCTTTAATAAGGGAGTAATAAAATATTCACACAACTTTGAAATTTACTGTGCTCAATTGAGTTCTCTACATAATAAAAAATAAAATATTTTTAGTTTCACTTTTATTTGTAAAATTTTAGATGTGAGTCTTAACAAAAAACGGTCACTGTTGAAAAATTTTTATAAAAATTGAAAAAAAAAACCATGTAAGACTTTTTTATTATAATTTAGTGTACTGTTGAAAATGATCTGAGAGAATTCAAATTTTAACAAATTTAGAAGTCATATTTTTTAAATCTAAAAAAAATCAACCTTAGTCGAAAACTTTTTATAATCCAAGGCTCAGTAAAATATGTAAGTACTATATTCACATTTTAGAAATCCTTTGCTTTTATGAAAATTAATTTTCCTGGCCAGGTTATTTCTTAAATTGCTTTTTTATGTTTGACTTAGTATTACATTCATATGTCAATACCAACCAGCAATAACCAGCCACAAAAGCTGCTCAAGGCAGCACAATATAAAATTGTATATCGAACGTTCTGTATCACTACATACATACCTAATTAGTACTTATTGTTTTGGTCATAGATCTCTCAGTTTATTTTAATATTTGATTGATACAATTGTATCTTTATTTCAGGGGACATGGATCTTCGTAAAATAGGCCAAGCGAGAAATACATTAATGAATGTGAAATTATCTCAGGTAAAAAAATGTGTTTAATTTTACATTTCTTTTGCTTTTTTAAGAATTACATTTTTGTGTATTTTGTTAAAATTACTTTCTCATTTTTAACAGGTATCTGATTCAGTAACTGGTCAAACAGTTGTAGATCCCAAAGGCTATTTGACCGACTTACAGTCCATGATTCCAACATACGGAGGTGACATTAATGACATAAAGAAAGCCAGACTCCTATTGAAGTCAGTACGGGAAACTAATCCTAATCATCCCCCCGCTTGGATTGCTAGTGCTCGTTTGGAAGAAGTTACAGGTATTGCTTGAATCAGAAATAAATATTATTATTTTAATCACTCCACAATCAATACACAATAATAATTATGGTATCACTTCTACAACAATATTTGTATATTAAAAAGATGAAATATGTAAAAAATCAGCAGGAAATGGAAATTTATGTGGTTTTGCTTTGTTCGTGCACCTTTTTTCAAATATTTTAATTGAATTATATTACTTTTTGTCAATATTTAGTATATTTCCAAGCGACTAGTTTTAATTTACATTTTCTAAATTTGTTGTATGGTACGTTATATTGATTATGGTAATTTTTAGGAAAAGTCCAATCTGCTCGTAATCTAATTATGAAAGGTTGTGAGGTAAATCCGAGCAGTGAAGAGTTGTGGTTGGAAGCTGCTCGCCTACAACCACGAGATACGGCTCGAGCAGTTATAGCGCAGGCTGCCCGTCACGCTCCCACCAGTGTACGCATATGGATCAAGGCTGCTGATCTAGAGGTGGAGACTAAGGTTAGTCACAAAACATCTGTTTATAAATAGTATACAATAGCAAAAGCTACACAATTTCATAATCAACAAAGTATGTATATCATTAGCAATGCTAAGATTGCAAATTTGCACTTCAGCCAATTTTAATATACACAATAAAATCTTAATATATAAATACATTAATTTGAAAATGCCCTAATAAGGCAAAGGATTGTCTACTTAAAAAAATAAAAAATAATAATTCAATTTTAAAAATAAATTTAAGAAGAAATAAAATTAGCAGACTCAAATCAGTGTTTTTTTTAAAAATATTAAAATTCGAACATGGAGTTCTACAAAATAATGACACCAACTCAACACATTAAAGTTATTTTAACCGGAGTATATACTTCTAAAAGAGCGAAGGTAAAATTGTGTAAAATTAAGTAAGTAATAATAAAATTGAAGCTGGTATTGAACCACAGTAGTTCCATTTATAATACCACTTTAAATCTTAAAATGATGTTTCATAATTATTTAGCCACAATGAAATAGATTTTTATTAATATTGCATCAACTATTATTGCATTGCTCACAGCTTTATCATATCTGTAAAATTCCATTGTACAAAGTATTCGTTTTTATAGAGAACATATTTAAACATCAAATTTATCTTAATTTTTTTAAATATATGTATTGTCCACCTCGTGGTGTAATGGTCAGCGCATTTGCCTACCATGCAAGAGGTTTCGGGTTCGATTCCTGACATGGTTGAAATGGTTTGACAGGCGTCGTGGCGCAGTTGGTTAGACGGCCGACTGTGAAACTGGCATCGCGGGTTCGATTCCCGCCAGTTGCAAGAAAAAAATTCCATGAAAGATTTTCTTCTCAATTGGTCTGGGTGTTGTGGTGAATTTTTCACTACCTCCTTCCATATCTCCTCTTTTCCACCTGCTGACAAGCCTCTAAAATAGAGGCTTAGCGGATTATTCCCTTTAAAAAATATATATATATATTTATTTTAAAAGGGTGTTTTTACACTAGAATTCTTCGTAGTCCCTGGACTGGCACCTAAAGCGTAAGACTGATCATCTTACCTGCATGTGACAAAAAAGATCAAGCTACGCTGCGAATGCAGTGCTCTATGTAGCATTCGGTGCGGAAAGGGAATGATGATGATATATATCATTATTTAATTTAATAGATTTTATATTCGTGTTTTAGTCGAAACGAAGAGTGTATCGTAAGGCTCTAGAACATATACCAAACTCTGTGCGGTTATGGAAAGCTGCAGTGGAACTAGAAAACCCTGAAGATGCAAAAATCTTGCTATCGAGAGCAGTAGAATGTTGCCCCACTAGTGTGGAGCTGTGGTTGGCCTTGGCACGACTGGAAACATACGAGAACGCTAGAAAGGTGCTCAATAAAGCGAGAGAGAATATACCCACCGACCGCCAAATTTGGGTTACAGCTGCTAAATTAGAAGAAGCTAATGGTAAGAACTTTATCACAAAGATGGTTGAACAAAATTCCTCGCTTCATTTTCATATATTTATGTAGTTGTATTGACATTTATCATGCTAAAAATATACATTTTTGACACAGATATTGAAGAGATTTTTTATTGAGATAGAAACAAAAAAGTTTTGAGAAAGGGCAGTTTTTTATGATAGATAGTTTTTAAAATAAGAGCAGAATAGCAGATGTACACAGTGCATAAATAATTTTAGCTTATTCCTCATCCTTAGCTTTGTAAAGAATTCCATCCTTCTTAAAAACATATCCATATGTATAGAGATACACATCATCTTTTTATCAATAGTTACCATAATTATTTCACCTTGCATTTTTTTTTATGCTGTCATATATTCAATTTGTCTTCAAATTAGGTATTTATGTTGATATAAAATTTGTTTGCAGGAAACAATAATATGGTGGAGAAAATCATTGATCGTGCTATAAGTTCATTAAGTTCCAATGGTGTTGAAATAAACAGAGAACATTGGTTCAAAGAAGCTATGGAAGCAGAAAAATCTGGAGCTACAATGACCTGTCAGGTAATGTTTTTTTTTTTAAATCAGTTTCATCAAGTCATTGGTATCAGTGGAAAATGTTTTATGTATCTTTGAAAATAGATTTTCTGTTTTGATTCTTTATTTTTTTGCATAGCTTATTTAGTATTTTTAATATTTTAGGTTATCGTTCGCTCAATAATAGGACATGGAGTTGAAACAGAAGATCAAAAACATACATGGATGGAAGATGCAGAACATGTGAGTAGTTTTTATTTGTATGCTAGGCTTCTGCATTCATCTACATTTCATTTCAAATATATTTTGTTGATGATTGTAATCGCTGATACAATTTAATGTTGGTCTGATTATTATGACTTCAGTGCACGACCCAAGGGGCGGTGGAATGTGCTCGTGCAGTGTACGGCCATGCCCTGAGCGTGTTCCCCTCCAAGAAGTCTATCTGGCTGCGCGCTGCTCACCTGGAGCGCTCCCATGGCTCCCGACCCTCGCTGGAAGCGCTCCTACAGCGCGCTGTTGCTCATTGTCCCAAGTCTGAGGTCCTCTGGCTCATGGGTGCCAAATCCAAGTGGATGGCAGGTAGGAAATTATAATGTACAATTTTACATTTGTAATATCAATATGTAATTTTTTCAAAACTAATATAATTTTTTTTTTAAATAACTCAAAAAAATTTACAACCAAATTGATAATAAATAGGATTGGAATACATGTTTGGATATATTCTGCATCTACAAGATTGCTTTGGTTTTATTTGCTCATCTATATTATCTAGAATATATATTGTATCTATCTGGTGCTTATAGGCCTCCGCGGTGTAATGGCTAAGACGCTTGACTCACTCGGAAGGTTTTGGGTTCGATTCCCTGTGAGAACACAAAGAAATTAAAATAGGATTTTTTTCAAGCCTGCATGTTTTGTGCTGTAATCCACCACTGGACCTCGGACCTACTGGCCTGTGTGGTGCAAAAAATTCAATTAACATGTATGAATATTGTGCAAAATACTTATTATTTATAGTTTAGTACTTACATATTCTTAATGGCAACTGCTTTTGTATCATCATGTACAGTTTACATTTTTAATGTACAGGGGATGTGCCTGCTGCACGAGGAATATTGTCTCTGGCCTTCCAGGCCAACCCTAATTCTGAAGAGATCTGGTTAGCAGCTGTCAAACTGGAGAGTGAAAACCAGGAGTATGATAGAGCCAGGAGGTTATTGGCCAAGGCCAGAGCTTCAGCTCCTACTCCTAGAGTAAGTCCCGAAAATTTAATATTTTTTAAAAGAATGTACATAGTACATTTGCTTTGGAGAGTTTTTTTTTATTGTATTTTTTGCTCTAGGTTATGATGAAATCAGCCAAACTAGAGTGGGCACTCAATAATTTGGACGTGTCTCTTGAGCTTCTGGGTGAAGCTATCAAAGTCTATCCAGATTTCCCAAAGCTAGTCATGATGAAGGGACAGATAGAAGAACAGCTCAAACAGTTAGATAACGCATATAATTCATACAATACAGGGGTAACTATATTTTTTCAATCATTTATACATAATCTTTTGTTATATTGTTACTTTTTTCTGCACCACAACAGGCCAGGAGGCCCAATTACAGTGGTGAATTAAATCTTGATTTGTTTATGATTTATTTTATAATTTTTTATGTTTATTCTAATAGATAAAACAAAACCCAAATTCTATTCCACTGTGGACCCTCCTATCAGCGCTAGAAGAAAAACGTGGCTTTATTACCAAAACACGGTCAATCCTGGAAAAGGCAAGACTAAAAAATCCGAAGGTTCCTGAAATATGGTAAGAGGAATTCATGATTTTTTTATTGATTATTTTATAAGAGCAATTATCAGCCAGCAAGGTATAATTAATCTCATTTTACACCATTGACCCATATATCCTCCAAAATCTTATTTCACTTTATTTTTTGTTCACTCTTTACATGTAAATATTTTGAACTTTGCATTTTGATTATGAAATTCTAATTTATCTTATTAAACAGTGCAGTTATAAAATATTTACATACATTTTTAGGTTAGAAGCCATTCGTGTTGAAATTCGGGGCAAGCATCTTGAAATAGCAAATACTTTGATGGCGCGAGCCCTTCAAGATTGTCCAAACTCCGGGTTGCTTTGGGCTGAGGCTATTTTCTTAGAAGCCAGACCACAGAGAAAAACCAAAAGTGTAAGTAAAATGATTTAAAAACTATGTAAGATATATGATTCCATTATTATACTTTTCTAAAATTATAATGCCATATTTCTTTAGGTTGATGCGCTCAAGAAATGTGAACACGATGCTCATGTACTACTCGCAGTATCCAAACTTTTCTGGTGTGAAAGAAAACACCAAAAATGTCGAGATTGGTTCAATAGGACAGTAAGTATTAAACCATATTCAAGTTAAGTTGTAGCCCAGTGTAGGATTGGTTAACTAGAATTTGAGTATATTGATTGATTCTAAACTTCACAAACACAGGTAAATTTATAAGTGTAATATAACTTTCTCCTTTATTCTAAGTAATATTGGTTGCTAAAAATACAAAATTTGATTTACTATGTATTCAAATTCTTTTGTCTTTTGACTTTTGTCCTGTCTTAAATTAGGACAAACAGTGAACGTAAAACATGATAAATAAATTGTAATAACATAAAATTAAACACTATTTCTTTTATTTTAAATACCATAGAATATAATTAATGCTAATTTATCCAGTTTTGGTGTCAGTATTTTCTAATTTTTTTAATATTTCAGGTAAAAATAGATCCCGACTTTGGAGATGCCTGGGCTTACTTTTACAAGTTTGAGTTAATGCACGGATCTGATGCCCAGCAAGAAGATGTGAAGACACGATGTAAAACAGCAGAACCTCATCACGGAGAACAGTGGTGCAAAATTTCTAAAAACATTACCAACTGGTGTCTCAATACTGAACAAGTATTATTACTAGTAGCAAAAGATCTAACAGTTCCTACGTAAACAGAATTCAAACTGCGGTGTATTGACATTAAGGTGGTTATCTCTCGGCGTGGGAGTATACAGATTGTTTTATCAAGGAAATGTTTAGTCTGAAAAAATAATTCACAATAGCTGGACAGTTTAGTTATGTTCATATTAATTGGAGACCTTTGACGTTACTAGGAGAATCATTTTGTAATGTAAGCTGTTTAGTGATCACCAAAATTAATTGGCTATCGAAGAATTTCAAGTTGCTAATTTCATATGTATTTTACATAGCTTTAGAATTTTCATCATATCAACTCAAACAAGTAAAAATGAGGATCAATTAATTTTCAAACCTACTTATAAATTTTTAGGCTGCAGCGTGATCTTATATTACTGAAAGTACAATTACTTTAATTCAATTCTAAATGTAAAATGTGAATATTAAATTAAATCTTCATTGTGTGTTTTTTTTATTACTTACTGAATATTTGTAACTTGTATTTGTATTTGTACTGAATACTATTGTGTTACAAGCACAATAGTAAGTAGCAAAAATTAATATAGTTTATTTTCTGTAATCATTTTTCCTAAAAAATAAAGTATGAGTTTTGTTTTGATAAAATAATGTAAATAAAAATATAAGTTTCAATAAACCCGTTATATTATTATTATTATTGTTTATGGTTTTAATATACAGGAAACAATACATCTTGCCAGGATTGCATCCACACAGTACCTTTATAATGGGGGTACAGAGTATTGATTTTTCCAAGTCTTGCACTATTGGCCACTTCTGAGCATGCTCAGTACAGAATCTACAGGTAACATATGACATTTCTGTTTGTGGAAAATCGTGCAAGAAATAAACATATGGAACCTTTGACATTTTGTGTTAAATGTGAACATTAAAAAAAATGGCATTCTACATTGTCCTTACTGAGAATAATAATTATTTGAATTTTATCAAAATTATTCATTCTCTAGCAAGAGGATAAAGTGTATTCAGCTATTTATCGTAGAAAAGAAGCTTGTTAAAATGGAAGAGCTACTTTTGGATATTATTAAAGAATCTAATGGACCCAAGGGAGCTCATTTGCGAAAATCTTGCCAGCAGGCCTATGGTAAACCAACAAATCAAGTGAACATATAAACTTTTATATATAATACACTCTTATACAATAAACACAATGAAAACATTTCAGATTTGCTGTGTACACAACAGGGTTCCACCAGGGATCCTTCCTACGAACTAAGAAGAGTGTGCTTTCTACCATTACAAATAGCTTTGGAAACCAAAAAACCGAAATTAGTGTCATTAGCTTTAAATGGATTTCATGTATGTAATTTTTTAGTACATATTTTTAGTACATATCTAGTAGTAATTTTCTCAAAATTTTATATACTGTATCCTTTAGTTAATTTATTTCAGTCTAATTGAGTAGGAAAATAAATAAGGCCTCATTAATAAAAGGGAATATCTTCTCATCTAATATCTAATCAAAAATAAAGATAAATTAAACTATTATTAATCAATATTGAAATAAAATATCTTATAGAACAGGCTAGATCCATGTTCATCAAGATAAGAGGGGTGTTGTCCAGCCATGATATTAATTGAAACCTTCGAATGCGCATGGTACGGTGTTATGTATAATCAGTGCTCCTGTACGGAATGAAGGCTTGGACTCTCAGTGAAAAGCTTATCAAAATATTGGAAGCCTTTAAGGTGTGGGTATATATAGAAGGATCCTCAAAATTTGATGGGTATATATAGTCAGAATTAAAAACGTGATGGGTAAGCATGAAAAAAGAAAAACAATTAATAAAAACTATTAAAATTTAAAAGTTGCAGTATTTTGGGCACAACATTTGCAAAACATACTACTATATTTTAATTTTGGTTAAAATATAAATATCCAAAATTTTAACAGTATTATTTATGTACTAAAAAGCACTTAATTAAAATAAGGACATCAAAGAGAATGGATTTTCTTAACCTTTAATAATTCATTGTCATTAGCAAACTGCAGTCTAGGGCATAATCATTTTAATAAATCCTTAGCATGTAATAACATGAATTGTTTTACTGAAAGATCAAGAATCGGGTTGTGGTCCTGTGGCTAGTGTTGCGGACTCACGGATCAGAGGTCTGAGGTTCGAACCCCACTATACCTGAACTTTATTTCCATTTGGCCACCAAAATTTAAATATTTGGGTAAATTATGAGAACGTTAATATTTCTTATTTTTTATTTAACTTTCCATAGAATCACTTTTATAAGTGCCTTTGAGGTATGCGCATTACAAGAATGGCAGTATTTAAGCTATCCATAATAGTAATAATATGTATATTGTTATGTGTCATAGTTTTTAACTGTACTTGCCAATCATTTAAAACCATTTTCAGAGTTCCTATTGATGTCAATGCGAGAATTGCCTGATCGTATTATGTGTATAATTATTTATTAAAATGTATTTCTAGAAAATTCTAAGAGATGATCGATTCCATAGAGGAAATGAGCCTGAAGATGATTCACTGTGGTTACCTTCGCAGCTGCTTTGTGCAACGTCTTCAATGGCGTACCATCCACAGGAGACACAAGTAAGAATAAAGTGTCATAAACATATCCACACAAAAACATTAGTGTGTGAATGTGATATACATGCATATTTCCTTAGTTTTGTTTCTGCGTAACTTATTACTATAGCAAGATATTGGCTCTCAGAGTCTCAAACACAACTGATGTTTTTATAATATTGTAATAATATCCTTTAAAATAAAACTAATTAGGTATCTTCACATTTGACAAATGAGGAAGTTCAGTGGTTTTTTAAAAAAAAAATATTTGTTAATAGACTGTTAAACTAAGTCAAAATTATTTTTTTTAAATTTTTATATATCGTATTATCGGCGCTACGATTTTTCAAAGTTTTGTATTTCTGAAATAACTCCGCGTGTAACGTCAGAGGTTCATTTCCGCTTATTCTCATTCAGTTCTTCTCATTGGTCCAGAAGCGACAAGCAGACCGGAAATCTTCCATAGCTCTTAGATTATAGGTTGATTCACATGAACCAGTGACGTCATTTAAAGTAGTGCGTTTTTATCAAAATATTTATTATAATTTTTTCTGTACATTTTCAAGAAACTTTGCCTTACAATTGAATGCTCTAATTTTTACCCCGCGTAAGAAAACATTTTTTGTATCCAATTTCCCGTAGGGCTGAAGTTCCTCATTGTATTCTATTTCAGAATAGGTATTTTTGTATCTAATGTAGCTGTGAGGAATATTTTTTTGCAATTTTACATGTTTAGCACTTATTTTGTATTGCAAGTACAGGGTTTACCAATAGGGGCGATAGGATTTACATAGCTCATGGCGGCCAGCCTGTTTATATTCATTTGGAGATACTCAAAACATTGCCGTTTAAATATTTTTATTTTATTTATCCCAATGATTACAAAATGGGACTTGCAGAGTTTGACTATTTGAATGTTTTACCTTGTATTTAATTTTGCCATCAGGTCCACATCCTTCGGGTGCTCCTGGCTCTAGGTTTACGAAGTGGAGGAGCCCTTAATGGGCGCCTGGTATTGTGGCTGGCAGGGCGCTGTGCTGAAGCCGCCATAGCTGCCCCTGTGGCAGCCCCTGCTCGGGCCGCAGCCGCCATGACCATTCGTGCTTTCTGTTTATCACTAGGTAAATATTAAACTCAACCAATCATCATCATGGCTCTACAGCCCGCTGTGGGCCTTGGCCTCCTTCAACATTTGCCGCCATCTCCCTCTATCCTGGCATGTACTCCTCCAGTCCCTCCAGCTTTATAAAGGCTTTATATTCAACCCTAGTTTCAAATAATATACTTTTGCACTTATTGAGTTGTGACATAAAAAGTCAAAAACATTTTTAAAGCGCTCTCATGTAAAGTTGAAGAAAATAACATGTTATAATTAAAGAAATAAATAACTTGTTATAATTATAGTTGAAGAAAATAATATGTTACACATGCGTAATTATTCTATGATCATGAAGATATGTATTCCAATCTTTTACAGATGAAGAATGTCAAGAATTATTAAATGAAGGGTCTCCTCTCGTCAAAAGTAAAGTTTCCGCAGTGGCCTGTTTTAGTGAAATTATTCCTGTTATGCAATATTTGTGCAGTAGACTGTGTGAAACACAAATGTAAGTATATATTTTACATAATCACATGTATTAAAAAAAAAAAAGGAAATGTATGGAATATAATAAACAATAAATTTTATCACGGCCAAAGTTAATAGTAATAAGATATTTATTTTATTTTAGAATTCATATTTCTGTTCTGTGTTGTTATAATATTCAACTTGCGGTTAATTTGGCATGAGGTTTTAACTTCAAAAGTGAAATATCTCACAACTAGTAAAATGTACTTACCAACTTGTGCCAGAAACTCTACGATACAATTTGCTTACAAATCAAAACATTGATGACTTATTTTCGTTTTGTCTTCTGCTCGCTGAATTATCATTTCTATTTGATCATGTTTCATTTTATTAACTTTTTCTGTTTCACTTTCAGGACAACAAAATCAAATGTGACAGCCATATTTTATCTTGAATGTCTCCTTACATTGGTGACAAGTTTGCCAGAGATAGTCAATAGTAACACACATTTCACTAACTTCCTATGGCAGAAGTTTTGTCCCGCTCTCATATCGTTTCTCGGCACACCTCGTGTGGATAAAAACATCAAATCTAGGCAAGGGTTCTTGAAATAATTTACTCCATAAATATGAATAATTTTATTCTTGAAGAGTGTGTGCATAATACGCATACATCTTTTTTAGGGATGAAGGCCATAGTGTTGATGATTCCGGAAGAGGTTCTGGATCTCTTGCCAGTGCTCCTAGTTTCAACAGTCAACAAGCTAAAACTGTTTATAGGTAAGTTCCACAGAACATTAGATAACTAACTGTCATACTGACACCATTGACATATTAATACCCATAGATATGCCATGAGCCTGGCGCGTATTTAGTCGTTCTTCGACCGCCAGCCAGGCGTGACGTTTAGGATCGAAACCAAAATGTCTGCTTCTGTCATGAAAGCGTGTAAAAACCTTTTGGATAAACATTGTAAAAAGGATTGTGTAACTTTTCATAGGTAAATATTTATTCATGAGTGATTTAAAAAGCTTAAAACAATTAATATTCAAATATAAATATTATTTTTTGCCACGTCAAACTACGACTTGTGACGCCTTAACGCCTTACCTTACGTAAAAAATTCAAATATAAATATTTTTATGTACCAAAAATGAGTATCCTCCAATTTTTAGTAGCATATGCATGATCGTTGAACGCAGCCCTGGTGTAAATAAACAAACTTAATAACTATGGGTGCGTTTTCGTGTCTCTTAAAAATATTTTCCTTTATAGGGCGCGTCTATATATCAATATGTCAATAACTGACACCCAGTTTCTTGGTTTTCGCTTTATTAAATTACTTGCAATATTAAATCATTATGTGTAGTCAAACTTTTATTGCCAAATTTATTTTAATTGACAATAATACAAATTGTTTTGAAGTAAAATGGATCACTATTTAATAATTGTAAATATTATTTTTGCAGTGTAAAATTTTTAATTATATTCTAAATTACATTTTTACAGTTTCAATGTTGAGATGTTTTAAAACAGAATATTTTTTAATATACTGTAAATAATGAAACCTGTGTTCCCTTGTTTTTTTTATACAAATAATTTAAAAAATCGGCACTGTTTTTAAATATGCATGCTGCCATTTTGGGTAATTTTTATATGCCTTTTAACATGCATTTATATTGTATTTTTACACTGATTACTGACATTATTTTGTGCCTAATCTACTCAGATCAATAAATATGATCATTTATTTTATTTGTATAAAGTTGCAAATGTGTTTCAATGATCTAGAAATTAATAATAATATTTCAATTTAATAATAATACTTATTCATATAAAACTACATTCTTATTCAATGTTTTACTAATAACTTTTTTGTAAACTAATACTATAAGCATTTTCTATTTCAGATTAAATGTATTTATAGAAAAAAAACTAACGACGTATTAATTTCTCAATTTATTTATTTTCTCAATGAAAGGGGTAAAGCTAAATATGATCCTGATGTTACTTCAAACATAGGTATTTAAAGAGCCAGGCTTCTGAATGGAGAGCGAGTGCTCTCATATTTATTGCTAAATCTTCTCCTCCATACCCAGGTCTTTAAAGTATTGACTAATAGCACTCTTATATCCTAAGGTTTAACTATTGGTCCCTTGAAGATGCGTATTTTTTGTGATATAAAACATCACATTCATATAGAATGTGTATGGGTGTTTCATCATCGGCACTGCATAATGTGCATGTACGAGAGATGATTGATATACTCCACCCCTGACCTATTTAAAAGTGGATGAGAAAATATTTTTGTACCTTATTTTTCCAACATTTCGATAGCTTCCCGGTAGAATATTTGTCTGACTCCTGCTGACCACTCGTCAACACAGCACATGACCACGTTGTCGTCCAAAAATTTATTTTCATGCAAATGTTCCTCGAGTTTTGGGAATCGGATAGTTACTGGGGGCTAGATCAGGTGAATATGGGGGGTGTTCAATTTAAACCCAGCTTCGTGAAGAGTAGTTATTGAAACTAACACCTTTTGTGCTGGAGCATTGTCCTGATGAAACAGCACTTTAAAGCATTTTGCAGTGGTCTGCGGTATGTTGTAACTTAACCATTGCATGATTCAACTTGTCGCTTGGTACTTTACTCGTAGGCATAATAGGCTATATAATGCGTACACATCAGCTCGACTGGTCAACTCGTAGCAGGTCAGGGGTGGAGCATATCAACTATCGTAGATGTTTCAGAAAGGTTCATTCTTGCGAGGTGTTTATTCAGTCAGCAGTGCCCTGTAAGGGCTCTAGGGATAATCCTATAAATATGTGCACAATGCGGTGGTAAAATGTAAATCTTCAAACAATTGTAAAGAATACCTTCAAAATAACAGCAAAAATCCAACTAAACTTCCTTATTCCGTGGTATGTTTTATTTCAGTATTGCGGGACAGTTGCTTCGCCTAGTGGGGTGTGTTGGGTCTATGCGGCCAGTGCTAGAGGCCCTCTACCACCGCATGCTACTTTACCCCCCGGTGTCTCACAGGGCAGAGGCCCTTGCCAGCACTAAGGACATACTGGGGGACCCCAAGAAGCTCTGCTACCTCCTCATACTGAGGCAATCCAACAATGTTTCCGACCAGCACAGCGACGATATGGCACTCGTCAGATTGTGAGTATATACACTGGAACCTCTTTTTACACAGGGATATGTTCCACACAGTCCCTAAAAAGGTGTTCTGTTCTGTCACCACTTGGCCTGTTGTGATGCAAAACAATAAAATAAATACAAAAATTTTAAAAAATAATAATGAAAAAGGTTATTTAATTTTGACCACTTTTGATAATACATTTTTTACCAGTGACCGGGTTTTATAATTTTTTTGACCAGTCTGATATTATTGGTAATGACATAATCCGGTCTATGGTCAAAATTTTATAAATAAATGTGGTCAAAACTAAGCAACATATTTTTCTTATAATTAAAATGCAGTTCCACCAAGAAATATCACTAGAGAAACTCAATTTATTATATCAATGTTGATTAACTCCCTAATGGGAAATATCTAGTAGTTGTCTACAAACATTTTGACATACAAATAGTATATAAGAAACGTCAATGTTTGAACATTGGAAGAATGGTTAATGTTATTATTTAGTGCTTATAATATCTCTATAGCTCAGGGCTTATAATATATAACAGCCAATGACAGGTTATATATTATAAGCCCTGTAAATGTCTAGATATCCATATTCACTTTTCAAATATGTTATCTGTCAATCTTGTAAATAGATTTAAATAATAATAATTCATAATCATTTGTGTTGTTCTCAATGATTTCAGAATAATGGATGCTATTGAAGAGTGCGCTGTGAGTAACAACTCTCACGTGCTTCTAGTCAGTTTGGAATGCATAGTGAGCCTGCTGGGTGCTCTGGAGGACTTGTGTGAAGGGAAATACCTTCCACCAAATGCCACAGAAATAAACAACAAGTGGCTAAAGCTAGAAGACGCTGATTACAGAGGACCTCTCACTTATCAGAGCTTGGCGAGATTACCAAGTCCTTATAGGTAAGCTTATGGTGAAAAATATTCCAACGAATGGTTGTGATTTTACATTAAAAAAAATATCCCATTATCAGAAACAATATCCAAAATCTTGCACATAAAAAAATTACCAACGATGTGTGTAGCATGTGTATTTTATTTATATTCCTGTGTTATTTCAGAGATCTTGTTGCTGAAATGCAAAGTAAACTGGAAAATGATGGTACAGATTCGTCAGGTGTGTTGCCTACATATTTTTTTACAAACATTGTATTAGAAATCAATGTATGACAGGGTTACGAATCATAAAATATTAAGAGAATGCAACTTTGCAACAAGTCTAATCGAAAAGATAAAAAAAGAGTCACTGTGATAATTTCTTCTTCTTCTTCGATGGTGCTACAACCCAAATAGAGCCTTGGTCTCCTTCAACTTTTGCCTCCAACTCCGCCTGTCCTCAGCAGCCATTTTGCAATTTGCAACTTGTAGAAGCTGTGCTGCATTTTTTTTGCGTCATCTTCGAAGAAAAGAAGAGGCCAAAATATACAGTATGATCAGGTTAATTCAAACCTTAAATTTAGTAAAGTGAAAAGTCTACATACATATGTAATTAAAGAAGATGTATGAACGTGAAAGTGGGAAATGGGTTGATGATAGATGTAGTTAATAAAGATTTTATATGATTAATTAATCTTATTTTAGATACATCTGGTCCAGAAGAGAATGGCTCTGCATCAGAAGGTGAGATGGACTCTGATGCAGACAGTGTGTTCCTCCCTTCCCGGCAACATTCCTCCTACCGGAAAGACAGCTTAGAAAACTTGTCTTCCAACAACAAAGATGACACTGGGTTCATGAAATCGGTTCCATCCACCTTGAATTTGGGACGCTGTAACATAACAGACTATAATGTAGATGTTGAGCGACAAAATGCCAAGCAATTTGTTAAGACCTTACAGAATGTTATGGTACCAAAACTGCTTTCTTTTCGAACATGTGTAGAGGTAAGATCGTTTCTCCAAACATTTTTTAATTCTAATGAGCAGAACACATTTAATTTTATCATTGCTTTTCTAACATAAAATGGGGCATAGTTAAAAATAACACAAACACCAAAAGTGAAGGAAAACAAAAATAAATATGAATGATAGTGAAATATTTTATTTTTTATTACACTATAATTATTAGAGTATTTCTTTTGTGTGTATGTTATGTTAATATTCAAAATAAAATGATCAAATAGTAGATTTGAAATTTTAATCTTTCAAAATTAGAAAAGGTTGATTTAAGATTCCCCAAAAATTGACAAATTAGTAGCTACATTATTTTTTGTACATACAAAAAAATATGAAAAATATTTGGTATACTTTCTCTTGTTGAATCGATTGATTAGCGCTGTAATTATCTATTAATGAAATATTATGTACAAGTTAGGAATATCGAATGCCAGGACAGTGAGTGATTTTAAATTTCATTTTCAGGTGGATGAATCAATGCAGGATTTTGCATCCAAATGTTGCCAGTTTAATGCAGCTCGTTCTCCATCGACATCCACAATAATGAATGCTGACGGAATATATCTGGCAACATATTCTACTCTCCTTCTTAACCTTAAACTCATTTACTCCGGATACTACAAGGGAAATACTGTAAGTGTCTAATTCATAAGTCAGTATATTTTAAATAATCAGTTTAAATCAAAAACATCACTTTGAATATGTTTTACTTGATTAAAATATATTCTATGATAAAAGTAACAGTTTTTACTTAAAAACAGCCTTACTGAAAAAGAGTGTCATGACCTTGTCATAACTTATCACAAAACAAGAATTTATACATTGGTGTTGCCAGCATTATAATAATGTAGTAGTTCAGATTTTTACCGTTTCCTACTCCTTTTTGGCAGACTAAATTATTTCCTGGAAAACCAAACATTTTTTTATTTTGTTTGCTCTTCTAAATTGTTTGTGATTTGATACTGATTTGCTGTTTGTTTTGTATTTTAAGACATCAGTTCCTCTATCAGAAGATGAGTTTGTGGAAGAAGTCCACGGAAGTGGAGTGCTGGTATACCTATCTTCCACCTGGCTATGTGAGGTGTACCAGCAGGTCCTCACTACCTCTGTTTTGGAGATCGGTGGATACCAACCGTCTGTACAAGAGCACAATGCACTGGTCAACCTCCTTATTGGTCAGTAACTAATAATATACATTCACAATATTACATTCAATATATTACATTATATTGTGCTAGACCAATATTATTACACACAAGACTTTTAACTCTTTGTAACAAAATTGAATCCACCGCAATGCTCTGGAGTGTTTCATCTTTATCACCACCATAGAGACGTTAAGAACAAAAGAACAGGACATAATATAAAAGGACCACAGAGTGTGATAATATAGTGCAGTTCAATTCAGTTATCGCCGTTACTCACGCACTTTATGATCAAATTCTGTATTTTATTCAACATGTAATAAATGCATATCTAGAGAACTTACTAACTTTGTCAATTTATGGTCCCATGGTAGTGTTGGAAACTCCGAATCTAAGTTCTGAGGTTTGTTCGTTCACACCTAAATATGATAATAGCCGAAAATTTTAAGTCTGGTTAGTAAATTTCATATTAATTTTCATTCAATGTGTTTTTATAAATAGATTTTGGTCGGAAATATTTGTGATTATCATAATTTTTTTTATATTTCAGATTTTGGAGGTCTTGGTACAAGTCAGGTAATGTGTGATTGGCAAAGGTTAAAGGAGGTGTCCACACCTAATGGAAATGTTGGATCAGCTGAGAAGACTGCAGCGCTAAAATTGGCTCGAAGGTATTTTGATAAACTTTTTTAAATACAAGTATTTTTCCTCATAAATAGGGAATCTCATTGAATCCCTATTTATGAGAAAAACTAAACAAACAAAGCATCCCACCTTTTCTCCTAGGCGTTTCCAAAAAAGATAGAATATCACATCACTCTATCTTTAAATACAAACCTCGCATCCTCTACATTCATGCATCTTCTCATGCGAACATGCCGATTATTCCACCTTTTGACATGTCCTTGTTTTAGTATTTGTTAAATTTGGTCATGCCATGTCTTCCTTGGTCTTCCTAATTTTTTTGCATCCATCAACATTCTCATTGCAAATCTTTTCAACCATTCTTTCGCTGTCCATTCACTCTACATGTCCAAACCACTGAAGCACCCCATTCTTAATTTTGTCGACAATGCTTGTCTCAAAAGCAAAATTAAATTAAATAAATGTCTCTGTGGTGCAATGAAGGGGGGTTACGCACGGATTGATGACTTGATTAGGCTAAATAGCCAAAAAGTGCTTTAATTTATAAGTTTTTATATTATATTTAAATGTTAAAAGCAATATTTTATTCAATATGTAATTTAGAACATGTTTATTTATTTTAACACTTCCCTGGGCATGTGACAGTGAGGGAATATAATTTTTAAATAAAAAAAAATACAAAAATAGTGAAATAATAAATAAATGGTCTAACTACTGGCTACAGGGTCCTGTGTTTGATTCCTCATTAAATTTCCATTAGTTTTCTCGTAACTGGGTTGATTAGTCATTTTAGCATTTGATTATGTTGTTTGTTATTTCGTTTTAATTCATAATTTCCGAAAGATTATTTTCATCCATTCCTTAAAAACTTAATTCTAATATATAAAAATGTTATTTTTTCAGAGTTCTAACTTGCATGTGGGATTCTATGGTGACCCTGCTAAGTGCCCCTCTGGTAGGGAGATACTCCGACTCTGTCTCCAAACTCTCTACCAGAGTCAAATTGCATAAATTATTGCCCCGGAAATCTAGATTTATCCTAAAAAAAGACAAAGTGAGAGATGAATTGGTCTCCCTAGCTTTAGAAGGTTTGCACAAGGTAATTGTTGCGTTAAATAACATTACTCCTTTCACTGCATCCACGGCGTCACTAGATACGTCAACAGTGTATGGAGCTGATCCTGAGTAGTATTTATTATTGTTATAATAACCACTCAAGATTATGCTGCATTTATAAATACCACCCAAGAGTATGCTGAAGATGCACTGGATTTTAAAATATGTTTTGGCACTAAATTTACACATCCTGAAAGCTTACAACTGTACTAAAATACTATAGGAATAAAGAACTTGAGATTGCAATGGTGGAATTATATGTATTATTGTAATGTACTGTCTGAAGTCAGGTGTAAGTTAGCGATACTTAAATCATACATCATATTTTGCTGTCCTGCTCCTTGTGTCGAAATTTCTCATATACAAATATGTAAGACTATTGACAAATACTTTTGCACCTGATATAATTTAAGTCAAAAAAAGAATATTCAATAGTTTTATAATGTCCGCTTTCAAAATTTGACTGTTTTACAATATTTATGAATTGTCTATTAAAACTATTCTGTTAGTTTTCCGTCCAAAGGGATTTTAATATGCCTTAGTAAACTTATGTCTTAAAATTACAATAGATTTTTCTTAAATATTTGTATTATAGATTCTGTTTTAAATTGGTTTTAGGCGGCACGTATCAGCAACATCCTGAGCTTACAGAACCGATGTAGTAGTCTACTATCACTACTGTCCGATTCTGCTTGCTCCGAGCCTCCATCCACTAAGATTGTCTCCTCACATGCCCTATCCCTCGATGTCCTAATTTCTGGTAATCTTTCTTTGTAATAATAACCAGCTCCGGATGTAACGGCATCTAGCACCCCATCATTTACTGAAAAGCGACGGGAATATACACATTTGTAAATTAATCTGAGCATATTATTCTCCCCTCCCTTGTAAGCAAGTGTCTGGTTCTTCTTTGCCAACTGAACCTATGATAGGTGGTCCAGCTCTGGTAATAACTCAGTCACCACTAATTTATAGTACTGAATACTTCAGACTTTATCTAAATAAATACAAAATTCACTTTCCAAGTTGTCAGTGACTGTTATTTTAATTTAAAATGAAATTTTTAGAAACCATTATAATTATTATTTAGTTAAAATTTACTAGTTTCAAAAATACCGCTTGGCATTTTCAAGGTTAATTATCTCAAATTAGAGAACTAAGTTATATGAATTAAATATAAGAAAGTGGTTTAAAAATGTAAAGGTCTGTTTCTGACAGTGAGTGCTTGACAATCAATTTACATGTTCTTAATTTCAACAATTACATATGTATATTTTTTCCTTGCTATTTATCGTTTTAACTGTTTTGCTTTGTGAATATTTAATATTACATAGTTTTTCATTATTTTAGGTGGTTTAGAATTGGGATCCCGTTCAGTGGATTGTTGGCGTCACATATTCGCAGCCTGTCAGTATGTGTCGCGGTTAGAACACACTCTGTTTGGTCAACAATGCAACACAACCACCCCACTAATTACACTGCAAACAGGACGAAATAAAACCATATCCTTCACTCACAACTCTCACTCCAACTTCCTGAGTGACAAGCTACACCAAAGCTTTAATTTCAATCAAGGACAAGATGATGAAACATGGTAATTTTTCCATACACCCTGTTTCGAGGGAATATTCTCCTTTCTAAAAATTCTAGTAAAGTTTTATAAAATATGTATGTCATGAGGATGTTCAGTGTTATGGGAAATTGGATATAAAAAATGTTTTCTTACACGCTGTAAAAATTAAAGCATTTAATTGTTTGGCGAAGTTTCTCAAAAACGCATAAAAAAAATACATAAAAATGAATTACTAAGATTTTAAAAATCAACCAATCAATTGCAACATTGTTATGTGAAGTGATAAATTTCTTGTTTCCGGGAAGCCAACTCATCAATCAGCAGAATAATAAAAAAAACTACTGAACTTCCTCATTATGTATCCATCCGTCCATCCATACTTGCATACTTCCATCCATCCACTATCCATCCATCCATCCATACCAATATTATAAATGCGCAAGTATGTTTGTTTGTTTGTGTTTCCTTCACGTCTCAACGGAGCGACCAATTTACATATGTTTTTGCCTAGGGATAGCCGGAGAGGTGAGAAGTAAAATAGGATACTTATTTTTTACCCTGAATTAAATTATTTAATGGTTTTTATCTTCTGGGAGTTTAAACTTATGTAACAGCAATGCATATAATTAAGTAGTGAGTGAAGACTTGGCAAGGGCTCGATTGAATTGATTATTTTTTTGTAATATGTGTCTTTATATGAATAAATAAAACAAAACGTTCCCTATTTTCTTCGAACACGCGTATCGCGAGAGGGCAGGCCTTGTTTTACAGTCCCGAGGTCGAAGGAATTAAGATCTCTGATACATTCAGTTTTTTGCATTAAAAAAAAGGTTTTTTTGAGGAATGTTTCTTTGAAGTTTTGCAATCTAGCCCTGAAACAGGGTGTATCTTTATATTTTTATGCATTTTTGTTGATTGAACCATTGTTTTAATATTTTAGTGTTGACATATACAGTTTTCTTCAATCTAACATAGACAACGTAGCGACCAATAAGATGTCAGTAGCATCTATAATCCAGAAATTAAATAAAGAAGTAAGTCCAAACTTATATTTTTTACCGTAATTAATGTATTTGATATGGGATAATGTAATATGTAATCCTTTTTAGACAAACAGAAGTAATACACCCGGCTTTATATGCGGAACAGACGCAGCTAAAGTATGCTGTGCTTTATCTCAACAAGTTGACTCACTATTTGGTGATGCTGCTAGTAAATTAAACCTTCCGGCACTTTGTGGATTTCTACAACAATTGTGTTTGGCATCTGAAAGACAGGTATGATGTGCTATTTTATTACATTTTTTAATATAAAGAAAAATACTGTTGTAATCTAGAGTACTATATTGATACACCAATCTCAGCAACAAGATCATTTGTATATGATAAGATAATAATTACTCTTGATGTAAATCGATTGGTCATGCTGTCTTGATGTAATTTACTAATCATTTGGTTTAAGTATCTGTTACGAATAATATGCAAAATACTAATTGTAAGATTACAAAATAAGTATGGGATATTTAGACTTAAGCCTGGTTGTTAGATCATCAGTACAATACATACGAAATCAAAAATCAGAAGTAACAGTGCAAATAAAATAAAAGTGTATTTTCTTGAATGAAAAAAATAATAAAGTTTTTACTTTTGCTTCCTATTTTAAACTATTACTAATGACCAAACAACTAAACCTTTGTTTAGAATCAACATCTCGTAGCTAGCTAGTATAGTATATTTATAATATGTATAACATTATATAGCGTCGCTTGTCAAAAATCTAAAAAAATAACAGCAACCACTTTTTCTCTCAAAACCTCGCTCTCTTAGAGGTTGATGTTATCTTCTGATATGCCTTATATATATTTTTTAGTTAAGTACAGAGACTTCTCAATCAGAGCAACACGGGGGGCGTTGGTGGAAGGGGGTGCTGGGCAGGGCTCCACCTCCAGCGGGGGCCGGGGGAGCAGGGCTGCTGTCCCGCGTGGGAGAGGTAACTCTGCAGTGCCTTCGCGCGCCACGGCCCCTATCTCATCACATGGCCATTTGGACCATTGTGGGACCACATTACATGAAGGTAAATAAATATTTATGTTTAAATGGGGCTAAAATACAATAAGAGTTACAACACCATTTTAAGATTTAAAGTTAAAATAATCTCACCAGTACTTGCCGAGTATACTTGTAAATAAAAAATCGTTAAGTATTTTATTTAACTGAACGAGTCTGTGAATAAATAAATAAGTACAAAATATAATTTTTGTAATTCAATTCAATTCATTTATTTAAATATAACATATACATTACAAACATACATTTAATACGTACATATTATAAAAAATAAAAAAATACATGAAAGAGATTCATGTCAAAGTAGTAGGAGAATCCTGCTCCGGAAAACCCCTTCGGATACATGGAACAGATCAATATCCAGAGCGATGTTGTTCAGCATAGCAGTAGCTCTTCCAACAGGCATAATCATCGGCAGGTTGGTCCTGTATATCGGAATATGAAACAATCTATGCTGACGCTGTCTTAGGTAATTATCATGAACATACAAACCAATGCTCATCATAATCTCAGGATTATCGACAATACCGCGCAACAATCGATAAAAATGTGTAGTCAAATACACATTCCTTCTAGTCTCTAAACTGTTGTAGCCAAGCATACCCTGGAGAAACTCGGTCGGATAGAGCCAAGGATAATACCCGCACTCTCTCATGTAGAGATATCTCAGAAACATCTTTTGGATTTTCTCTATCATAAGAGAGTACTTCAGTTCATGTGGCCCCCAAATCATCGAGCCACTCTCGAGTCTACTTCGCACCAAGGAGTTGTAAAGAGTTCTCAGTACGCGGGTTTTTTTTAAAAACCCTGGCAGTACGCAGAACGAATCCCAACATCTTCAATGCATTACCACTGATTGTCTCTATGTGTTCATGAAATGTCAGGGTACTCACAAATCTAACGCCCAGATCCTTAACATTCGATGTTCGTATCAGATTCTGGTCATTCATTTTGTAGCGAAAAAATAGAGTTTTTTGGGCCCTAGTGAAAGACGTGACCGAACACTTGGAAACATTAAACCTAAGTTTTTTACACCTTCCCCATTCACATATATTAGATATATCCGCTTAGAGAAGACGAAAATCATCCAAAGTTGTCACCTTTAAGAATAGTTTTAAGTCATCCGCAAATAACAGAAAACGCGAGTTCAAAATTACATTTTTAATATTATTAATGAAAATAGAGAACAACAATGGACCCAGGTTAGAGCCTTGCGGGACGCCCGAGAAAGTATAGAAACTCTCTAACGCAAAAAGACCATACGAGACGTATTGGTTTCTATTTTGAAGGTAGCTCGCCATTAATTTTAACATACCATCCGAGAAACCGATCTCATACAGCTTTTTTAATAAGACATCATGGTCGACAGTATTAAAGGCCTTGGCGAAGTCATTATATGAACAGTCTACCTGATGTCCTGCGTCCAGAGCTTCCGTGATGTAGTTTGCGAAAATCATTAGATTGGTCTCAACCGAGCGGCCTTTCCTGAATCCATGAGTTTCATCAATAATAAATGGTTCTACTCGGGAAGTGATGATTCTACAAATTATAATTTCAAATACCTTCGCTGGTGCAGAAAGAACAGCGACAGGTCTGTAATTTTCTATGGGTGACTTAGATCCACTCTTATGTATAGGAGTTACTTTTGACGTCTTCCATGTTTCCGGGAAGACCCCAGTATTAATAGAAAGATTATACAAAAAACAAAGTGGTTTTTTTATCAGTTCCACACAACCTTTTAGGAAAAATATAGGAATAAAATCTAGACCGAGAGAATTAGTATTTCTTAATTTTTAATGGTGTCGGCCACAATAGTCCATAAATGTAGCTAACACTTATTTCAAATTCATAAACAAACTCAAAAATCTTTGGGGTTAAGTATACGACTGAAATGGTGAGCAAGGAATAAGGATATGCAGTCTAAAGGGAGTTAAACTAAATGATCTAATATTTTGTATTTTTCAGGCTGCTTGCAGTAAAGATAGACGAATTTCTAAAAAAGCTATTCAATCTCTTCATGATGCTATAACATTACTTCTAAATGAACAGACAGAACTTCCGCACTTTCATTTCAATGAAGCTCTTCTAAAGCCATTTGAAAATCTTTTGTGCTTGGAATTGTGCGATAGTGATGTTCAGGTATTTATAAGTAATTGTATAATCAAATTTACTGTTAAAACCAAAATATGTTTTCTTGTTAAAATACATTTTTATTTTTACAGGAGCAAATAATATCCTGCATTTGCCAGTTTGTCGAAGCTAATCAAACTGAAATAAGATCTGGTTGGAGACCATTATTTGGTACATTGAGAGCAGCGCATAACTACAATCAATATTCCGCTGTTCTGGAAATATTCAGGGTGTTTTTAAACACCGATAATACTCTAGTTTTCGCTAATGCCGCTGTGGATTGCATTTTATGTTTACTGAGTTATATCCGAGGATCAAATATAGATGCTACACCATTCTCCAGTCAGAAAGATTCAGACAGTCCTCAAAAATCACCAGATAGTAACTCTAAAACTGTGTTTAATTTATCGCAGCGATTTGTAATAAAGAATGAAGACAATTTCAATGATAATTATCAATGTCAATTGACTGTGGAAATTTGCAAAGAATCTTTAGGCTACATCGAAAGCTGCGCTGAAATTTTAGGAATGATGTACAGTATGCCCAAATGCCCTACATTCAACACAGCTCACAGAGTCAATGCAGATATGCCGTTACAAGTCGTGGATGCTCTCTTCCCAAAAACTGCATTGCATGTAAAACAATTTTCCAGTTTGTCTGATAACACTGATTGTAATATCATATCATATAGGATTTTATCAACAGCATTGCCAAGTTCTAAATCTACTATGTCATCATTGGTCAAGTTTGACCGACCAAGTGGCATTCTCAAAGTATGGCACTTGCTTATAGAAGGTTTAGTGTCTGCTTGTATTTCTTGTCCCCGCCAATTCCAAATGGCCTCATTAGAAACATTATTCAAAATATTCCAAGATATGATGGTCATTCCCGGACCTTCTTTTGGCTTGCACTGTATTAACCATTTATTATTACCATCCATGCAAACATGGCTTAGGCAAGTCAGCAAAAATGGTACGGAATGGGATTCCTTCGCTCCAAACTTTAAGCAGTGCTGCGGAATGGCAACAGATCTGATTGTAAAATATTTAAATAATTTACAACATGAAGATCAAGACTCTAACCTTTCTAACAAATATAGCAATTTCAACGGAAGTACTCCAGATACAAGTGAAGAAGAATTAGAAAAACACAGCGAAACTTCTGAGATAAAATCTGTGACATTTTCTCTAAAACAGCTGCTTTTGATTTTAGTAGAATGTGTGTCTCAACCTCACGAAATAATAGCTAGACTGGGGGCATCGTGTATACGCCACATTATTCTAACATCCGGATATTTACTAACACAACAGCAATGGGAAATAACTTGCACGAGTTTACACAGAGCCTGTAATGCTAGCTTAGCACCTCTTCAACAACTTTCCCTGGCTTTTGAAGAGCATTCCAACAGTTTCTATGGTGACGTGGCTATTGTGAAAGTAGCTGCTAGGTGCGATAGTTCTATTAATGATAATGTGAGATTGCACTCTATGGCACAGCAAGTATTCCTTTATGACTACAGTAAAGAGCACACGATTAATACCAAGAGTGCCCAAAACTTTAGCAGGCAACATAATCAATCTCTGCTTATAAAGAATCTTGTGTTGACAGATGATCGAAGTTACATATTCTTGTTATATCCCCAAGATGCTGCATCAATCGCTAACCCCGATTTATTGACTATCAGAATTCCTCACAAAAGTCTCGTTATCGGATTGTTAGCGCACCAAATCTTAATTCAGATTATTGCAACTGTTTTATTACAAAAAATCACTAATATCATGCCACTGAACCATATTTTATTAGATACATTCAAATCTAGTGGATTAGTGCTTAATAATCGCTATGCACTTAACTATAATAATGTAGACATATTACTTAAATGTCTGGACATGTCATACAGGAGAGCTATAAACTTCGATATAAGGCCCGGATTAAAATTTCTAGTTCAAAAAGTGTCAAATTTAGACAGTGCTGCAAATCTTTACAAACATACAACTGCCTCGTGGATTATCAAAATGATAACTCTTACAGAACTTCACTTGCAAGGATTGTCCAAAAAGCGGGTGACCCTTGACAAGCTTCAGGATTTATTAGATAATGATAAATTTTCACAACACGACCTTGATAACAAGTGTTTAAACAGAACTTTTGACCTGAAAAATTCTTGGGATTTATTATGTGACCTCTATATTAATGCTATAGAAATAGATTGCGTAGCAGCAGATCTAGCTAACAGTGAAATATCTGACAACATACACGAAGTTAGCTCCAATTCCATAGATAATGAAGATTTATCTGACATCGAGCAACCAGATAAATCTAATAGATGCTTTATGAACAGTAAAACAGCATCCTATGAATCCGTTACCCCTATAACTGACAAGTCTTCCGAAAGCTCTGTTCCAAAACCATTCACATTTAGTGACTTCAGAGAACAGCCAGTATGTTTGGAGTATGACAGTGACTGTACCGATGACAAACAATCAGAGCTTGAAGCAGTCCGGCCGGCCAGTACAGCCAACTCGGTGAAGAGTTTACCAAATGAGTATTACAAAACAAATAGTGAACCAATATCCAACAAACAGTTAGATGAAGCCAATAACCATGACAGTAGTTTGAAGAAGGACTTGAAATTCACGGTCAATAAACTACAGATGACTCCTAATAATAACCTGAACATACACGGGGAACCTTTATTGCCAGCACAACCAGTTCCTCCAGAAATTGAACAAGAAAGGATACATAGCATCTCCAAAGTAAGTCATTTTAGTAAAATATGTACATCACAAGAACACATTGTCATATACACAGACACGAACAAATAAGTATTCACACATACCTCTGTTCCTTTCCATTTTATTTACTGTGTAAAAAAAATAGCAGAATCAATTAACTGGCTTTACTTTTATTCAAAATATTTCTTGTTTAATTAATTAGTAAATAATACATAAATAAATGTATGTGTATGTTTGATATTCATCATAATTTTTATCAAACAACAAATCATAATTTATTAAAGCATAGCTTTGCATGTAAAACAATTACATTTTTTAATTTTTTTTATAAAAGATGTCATTTTTTTATATTTCAACTACCTATAACTACTATGCAGTAACACTTTTAACAAATAACAATAATTTCTCTAAAAAAATAGTAAGTAATAATTGACTATTTCAATAAATGTTTCAGGATGCTGAAGCCAAACGTATCGCCCTAGCGAACATATTGGCAGCATATTTAGAACTGATTCTGTCCTTTCCCATGAATCAGTTTGAATTGACAGCACCAATGCTCGAATATGGATATGCAAGATTACTCAAGTGCGCAACTGACCCTTTATTGATACAAAGAATCGAGGCTTTCTCAAATAAACGAGATACTGTTTAAAATCATTTATCTGACTAAGCTTAACAATCTGGATATAATCACATGACCAAATACAACTGCAAGATTCTATCTTAACTTTATTCTAACGTATGGCTTTTATGATGATAATACTAATAAATAAGATTATTTTTTATTTTTATTATTTTTTTACAGTTCTTGCACAAAGCTGTATATTTGATGTTTCATCCAATCACTAAAGTGGTTGACAGACTAAAAATAGATTGCAAAGTAATGGAAATAATGTTTAAAAAATTATTTAGCCTTTTTTATAAGATGTTGGGTGTTTTTATTTATTTATTACAACAGATGCTATTATTTTTTATTGGGTATTTATTTTTTGTTACATTAAAATATTTCATATCTTACAGTAAAATTTTTGGCATTTTCAAATGTCAAATTTATAGAATATACACTAAAAGACCCACATAAAATATTTGTTTCAATTACTAAATAATATTATTCTATTAAATATGCTTAAATGAAAATTTATTATAATACATACATACATATTTATACTATACATAAGTCATCATCATACTCCCTTTCCACACCTAATGGTGCCTAGGGCATTGCATTGGTGTACCAATTGCAGCGCATCTTGATCATTTTTGTTACATGAAGATAAGATGATCCGTCTTACGCTTCAGGTGTCTGTACAAGGACTATGAAATATTCTACTGTAAAAAAACCCTTTTTAAATAAATATTTTATGTCAACCATGTCGGGAATCAAACCTCAGGAATCAGACCTCTCGCATGGTAGGCAAACTCGCTGACTACTACACCACGAAGCCGACATAAGTATCATTGTGTAACTAATGTTTTTCAATCAATACGTTTTTAGAATTGATTAACAAAATCTTTTAATGTATTGGTAACTTAAATATCCATATGATTAACATACTTACAAAAAAATAATGAATGAAATCATTTTGAATGCAGTATTAAAGGCATTTTACAGTAATTGATTCCTATTTTCTCAAATACACAGCCTTAGTTTGAAAATGCTACAATCATATATTGATCAATATGATATATGTTTTTTATTTATATTGAAAATATAATAGAAAGAGCGTGGTGCCATCTTTGTATTTAACAAGAATGGTGCCAAATACGTTTTAACTATTCATATTTCGTCCATTGTTATGTATTTTTAATCATGCTAGCGAAAAATTATTTTTGTTATACGAATTTTAATTTTATTTAGCCAATGCTGTTAATGTATTTATGTGAATTAAATAATAAATGGATATCTAACCAAAATATCTAGTATCATTGCTCGCTCATACTATGCGTTATCAAATATAAATCTTCCCTACTTATCAAAGCTGTGCATAATAGTGCCTACAGGCTGATCTGTCTGGTAACAATTTTACTGTCGACATAAGACGATTGTTATTTGTCTCAGTGTAACAGTCGTTATATGTCAAGTTTATCTGTAGGCCCCTTCAGATCATTGCAGGTACAACTGTCAATTTATTTTTGTGAAACTCATTAACTTCAAACAAACAACAAACAAACCATCACGCCGTTTCTCAGTAGGGGTAGGCAGAGAGGATAGAACGCCATAACACTCTATCTTGGCATACAGACCTCGCTTCCTCTACATTCATACATCTTCTCATGCACGCACGTCGATTATTCCTACTTTTGACATGTCCATCTTCAAGTAAACTCATTAACTTCTTTACTTTAATTATTTAAATACATGAGTAATTAAATTTTATCTTCAATATCTTACCCCCTTTGAAAACTAAACAAGATAATATTTTATGTAATTTCATCCAATAATAAAAAAATATTGTACTTGAAACATACTTAAGTAATCCTGATTCATCAAATTATAATCCAACTCAATTTAAAATTATTTAAAATAAAAATGAATAATAGGGAAATATCACTTTTTTTAAAAACATTTTTTAAGTAAAAAGGGTCTATGAAATACTGTCCAGTAAAAAAATAAAATTTTGCTACTTTTTAATAACATAAAAAATATTTTAAATTTGTAATTTTGAATTCCTGCAAAAAACGGTCATTGCATTGGCCACGCCCCTAAATATGTCACGATTTATGTTCATTTTTAGCTTTGTTCCAAACCATTAAATTTTTTTAAGAACACTCACGAATCTTGACGTCACATGTTGCGTTTTTCTAGTGACATTTTTAAAAAAAAATTCTTTTTTAAAGTTATATATGAAAATATTTCTCCACAATATCCATACTGATTTTGAAAATACGATTAATTATTCTAAATCCATTTCATATATTTTTATCGGTATTCGTAGTATGTGATATTTCCCTATTAGAGGAATCCAAAAAGAATATAATATAAACAAAGTAAAGGTATAATGAAACCAATAATTTCTTATTATGAAATAAAATATTTTGTTATCAGTGTTACTAACATTTATTATATTTAAAGAACATTACTATAGTTTTAGAAAACATTCTTCCCATCAACAGGCATTGTATTTTATTTCAGATTCATTTTATATGAAGTGTTAGAAAGCGAATGCCAATTCAACCAATAAAATAATAATATTTGAATTATCTCGGCAAAAAGCAATGGATTAAAAATAGTCGATTAATAACAGATAAACTGTAGTTACTCTGTGCAGTACACGAGGCAAGGGCCCGTCGAGTGTGAGATTCAGGAGCGGGAGTTTCTACCTCCTACCATACACGTCATAAACATGGACCCCTACAGTACATAATCTTGGCAAGAATTTAAGCACAGTTCATGTTTTAATCACTTTGAAAACTTTTGCCAAGATATCTTTACAGAACTTAATCCTGGAGAACAGAAAGAGCGACTTCTTCAGAAATGTTAATAGTGTTTAAATCCATAACAGGAGTACTACTAGTTTCATCTGCAGAATCTTCATTATCTTCTAAACAAAACAATAAACCATCGTCTTCAAAGGTCGGGAAATAAAATTCTGGCTGGTTCCACACTTTAGGATCCTGTAATTTGAAATGTGAAGTGCTAGCCATGTGTACTGAGAGATCTTCAATGTTTTGGAATTCAAAATCACAAGAAATACAATGCAAAACATGCATTTGCCGTCGTATATAATTAACAATTTTTACTTTTTCATAGAAGTTCTTATTCTTAGTTACAGCACTAAAATCAAAATTATGTTTTTTGGTCATATGAGATGTGATTTCTTCATATTTCTTCTCAGAATGTTTACAAAACAAGCATGTAATGGATATACTGTCTTTTTCTTCCCAATCTGACCAGTCACTATCTCCGTCTGAGCTGGACTCTTTGTTGCTTTTCTTAGATTTAACACTATGTATGCTACTGTTTGACTTTCTAGATTTTTGTGCTCCGCATGTTTTCAAATAAGTCTGCCAATTTTTACCCATTTCTAAATAATTGCTAACAAAAAACTTGTCGTAATCTTTATTACTCGGGTTGATTCTTTTGTGGACTTTTTTCCGCATATGTTCTTTAAGTATATTTCTATCCTTGAAAACTTTTTCGCAAAATATGCAAATAAAGCTATCCAGTTTATTTGATAAAATTTCTATCATCTCTCCTATAAACACCAAGTTTTCTGTTTTAGCAATGTAAAAGTTATGTTTTTCAAACAAGTGATTTAAAAAATTAGCCCTCGAGTCCTTAACAACAGTTCTACAGAAAAGACATTCCCTTTCATATTTCTTGTCGTCTCTTTCTGCTGCTTGTTGAGAAAGAATTTTTTCTAATCTCTTTTGCTGCAAATCTCTTCGGAGTTGATTATCCATTGGAACTATATCACTAAGTAAATAGTACTTCTCATTTTTAGAGGATTTTCCATCTGGTGTACTATCTAAAAGCATTGTGGAGCAGTACTCTCGCAATTCCACACCTTGAAAAAAAATGTTAATGAACAAATATTTATATAAATAAAATAAGTAAGAAATCTTAAAAATAATTAGGTAAGTAAATAATCATCGTTGTCAATTACCATTGAATTTTTGTTTCCAAAAATGTATGTATTCTGTCAAAATCGCAATTTGTTCAGCATCAGATATAACCAAACGATGATCCATATATAAATGGGTCAGCATTTTCTTTTCTTCTTCAAACATCGTGAATTTTTGATCACACAACATACACTCACAGATGAGAGTCGGATGCAATAATTGATCGGATGACAAAATTTTGTATCTGTCTTGATCACTTCTATTAAATGTTAGTGGTCCAATTATGTTAGACGGTCTTGTTATTTCTTCCATCGTAAAATCTAAATCATTAAAACTTAAATAGTAAAAATATTCTTGGTTAAAGTCGAAGTTGCCCGAAATGTCAAATCCACAAGTAAAATGTCAAATGTTTCTGACGTTTCTGTGTACATCGTTAGTCTATGGTCAAATATTGTGACAGAGATGCCAACCTAAAAGAACCCAAAAAAATTGTAAATCATAGGGTTGCACATCGCCTACAAAAGCACCGATACATCGGGGCGTCGATGTATCGAGTTGTTCGATTCGATTCGACAACTCAATTGAGTTGATAAATCTTTAATGAGGACATAAGAGTATAACTGCAAAAGTGCAACTTTTCAGGAGAGCAAAAAAACGTTATTATGAACCCAATTATTCAGCTACAGAACTCATATTTTACAAAATGGGTTATTTGTGTAACAACATTCGAGTAATTTGTACAAATAACAGAAATAATCCAAATATACTACTTGAACCATTAAAGATGGGACAGAAATGAGTCTACTTATACTACTAGAACTAACTTATATTATTTGTAGTACTCAATGAATGATATGAATGAGTCTTCTTATATTACTGAGACCATCTTGTACTATTTGTGCCACTGAAAATATGACACAAATGTGCATAGGTACTTATTTTATTTAAATCAAAGTTTAATAAGCACAAAGTTCTTTATTTATATTTTGACTAGGTAGTCATAGAGGTGTACTATAAATACTATTGATGCAGGCATGCAGAAGGAACATTTTCGCATATAAATCACAAAATCAACAAAAATGCTGTTATACTTTTTTATGTCCGCCCATCAAAGAAAAATATCAGTACGTCCACTAAAATTTTTTTTTGCCATTTTTTCAACAAAGCGCTGTGAAAAGAAATTGACAATTTTACTACTATTTGAATTAAAACATGTTCTCATTATTACAATGAAAACACTGTCAAAAAACTCCGTTTCAATTCAGAAGCTAGTAGGTACATTGACATTGTGGTGGATTGTTGTGGATATACCGGCGTTTGATATTTATCAACTCAATTAACTTCGATGTCTAAAAACATTTATGTATTTTTAGCGATGTACCGATATTTTCCAAACATCGATGTTCGTATACATCCATAAATTATTTTATTAATAAATAATCAGGTTTTGGTCCTATGGCTAGTGTTGTAGACTCATAGATCAGAGGTCCGAGGTTCAAATCCAACTCTACCCCAACTTGATCCTCATTTTCTGATAGTAGATTATTTGCAACTCATTGAAAATGTCCCCAAAATTAAAATAGTTGGGTTAACCATAAAAACAGAAATATTTATTTTTTATCTTAAAAAAAACAAACCAAAGCGAAAATTACGGAACAATGATGGAAGGGTATAATTATTAAATATACAGGGGTTCTTTAAACCCTGTCACATCCGAAACGACGATGATCAGTATGGGCAAGAAGACATAATAGCATATTTAAAAAATATTTAGAACAAAGAATTTTTTTAAAAATAAAATATTAAAAAAAACAAATGGTTGCTTACTTCTGCAGGGAAGAAGTGAGGGGGGCGTGGCTATGTGGTTAACGGTGTATCACACTCCCCCATCCCCACTCCTCGCTTCGCCCTTGCAGAAATAAGCAACCATTTGTTTTTTTTTATATTTTATTTTTGTAAATTTTATTCGTTCTAAAAATTTATTTTAATGTGTCAATATGTCTTCTTGGTCGTGTACTGATCATTGTGGTTTCAGATGTGACAGGGTTTAAAGAACACCTGTATAGTATCTTTTTTCCAGGATGGAAGGGGAAAAATTGGAATATCGATAGGACGGACAAAAACTGGGAAGGAAACCAACAAATAAACCATCACTACGGAGGGAAACGGTTCCCCATGAAGATAGAGCGCCACTTTAGTCTATCTTTGCATAGACCTCACTTCCTCTACATTAATGCCATTTGAAATATAATATGTATGTTTATGTAATAACATTAAATTTTTATTTTTGCTATTATTTAATTATGCATGTTCTTCCACTTTCCATTATGTTGTATTCCAACTCAACACAGGGCCCTTGGCCTCATAGAGTTTGAGATACGTTATTATTACATATATTTTTTTGTAATAGGTGTGTATTTGTATGAATAAAATAAATAAATAAAAATACATATTCTTATGTACTCTCAAGATATGAAAATATGTATTTTTTGACATCTTCGAGTATTTATTAAATTTGGTCATGTTATGTCTTTCTCAGTTTTACTCGTTTTCTGTATCCATAAACATTCACATCGTTAATCCTTTTAGCTGTTCTTTCACTGTCCATTCGCTCTACATGTCCAAACTAACGCAAAACTTAGTTCTTAATTTCGTCAATACTACTTGTCTTCTTCTTCTTCAATATCGAGCCTTAGCCTTCATTAACCTTCGCCTCTCTTCATTATGTCATCTTCCCATCCGTTTATTACTTGTTCGCCTGAGAGATTGCATTTCGACAGCATTCGGCCTACATTGATCCTTGGGTCATAAAAGGCTCAGTCATCGACACCAGGACTCCATTGTAAACTGCTAATTTTGCCTCCTGTGATAAACATGTATTTGCTGAGATTTACTGTTCCCGGCACTCACCCTCCTTTCAACATATTTTTCAGTCTTTTCACCCCTAATAAACATACTTTCCAGATACACAAATTCTTCTACCTGTTTCAGAAAACCTCAATTTCAAAAATATGGGGAGGGAGGAATGGAATATGATTGTGTTGAAATTAAATTTGGTACTTTTCAAATATACATCTTATTACAGGTTTTTCCATCTCTTTTGATAAAAAATAAGATTCACAATGAATTATTCATGTGTCTTTAAAAAAAAATTCATATAAAAATTCTCTTGGAAGGTTATTCTGAATATCAAAATCAAAATGCCTCACTTGATTTGATCATCCTTACTTGAGAACCGGGCATTTCTAAAACTAGGCTCAGATTAATAATGCGCTACAACTGTAGAGATGCCATTTCGCTCTATTGCATAGAACAAAAGAGTTGCAGATTTTCAGTTTGGTTTAACAATAGACGTGTAATGGACTGTTTCGTCCCGGCGGTTGCATTTCTTACCTAACGTACCTACGACCCATTGTTTTGCTGTAAACTATAACTAACTTCGTGATTGATAATCCTAGAATGATTTTTGTCCGTATGGGCGGCTCTATAGCGTTATTACTCTGAGGTTATTAGTTTAAAATAAAACAGTATGTAGGTACAATACTTTTTTCATGTTTATTGTTCTACATCACATCTACAACATATTTTATTATTATAGTAGTAAGGAAGATAGAAAAGTAGAAAAATTCAGAAATGTTTAGATTTGAGGAGATAAAACAAGATATGTGTTGGTACTTTCTATTATTGCTGCGAGTAAAACCATATCATCCGGAGTAATGGACCATCCATTTAACTGTCCCAGGCTCCGTAACTTGGGACAAGCATTCATCAGCAACTCTACAGATTCTAGAGTCAAAAGTGGTGCACTTGGAAACCAAATTCCTTCTAGGTGGTCAAATTTATTGTGATGCAACATTCTGAAAATAAAAGAAAATAAAAAAATTACTTCTGCATAAACCTTATAAGGATTGATTCGTTATCTTCTTGTGAAAAATGATAGGCAGTTTCTGGTATTTACTAAATATTAGTACCTATCTGTTATCTACAGCTTTAGGTATTTATTAAATATTAGTAAAATATTTCCGTTTTGATACATATTACCCCTTTTCTCTCTCCTTCTTTCATTCTTCTGTTTTTTTCTTGCAATATTTTATGATATAAATAGCAATGCGAGTAATTCTAAGTTAGTTTAAGTCCTGATGATAAGAAAGTAACCTCGAAACCAGTCGACGTATGACTCAAAAGTTTAAAAAAAATATGCTTCAATCCAAACATCTCAATAATCCACCACAACCTGCATTTATATGCATGTGGATGATTAAGGCCCTACTGAATTTTAAAAGCAGAGTGTCAGAGCTATACAAGATGTAATTTTCAACTGCTATATACATGTATGTTTCAAAATTACATAACTATTGTTGTAAATATGGTGATATTTACCTTGCCATATCGGAATCATTCATTTTTATTTCATCTCCTATGATTAACTTTCTTAAATTTGGAGAACATGTCATCAAATATTTGAATGTTGACATCCTTATATTACAATGCAAAATTTCTAAATCTTCCAGCTTGGTGTATTGAATTTCTTCTTCGTGTGTCAGTGTTTCCATTTTATAAAGTTCCAATGATACCAATCGGCTACATTTGTCAGCAATATGTGTCATGTTTAGAGGACCAGTAGCTTGAGACAACATGATTGAATTGATTTTGTGACCGCATCTTTCTATTAGTTGGTGAAACTCGTGACAAGGAAACTTATTCAGTTTTAAGCGATTCAGTTTATCAAATTTATCTATTAAAGCTATTACTCCAGTGTCAGGCTGCTGTAAATATATTGTTTCTAACTGCGGACAAACCTTTAGAATGCTTTTGATTGCCTCTTTGCTTGTTTTTGTATCATGAATATACTGTAATTTAGACTGTATGTTATCTGGAAAATCTCTGGACTGTACAATGTGATGAATAGCTTTACCAGCAAAAGAGTAGCTACCGAGATTTAATAAATTTGGTAAATTTGCTATCATCAATGCTACATCAGTATGGCATACATTTTCTTCTCCATATATTCCAATATTCACAACAGTCAATGAGTCCCTTAATGAAGGACAACCTTTACAAAGTGCATCTAAACCAATTTCCGTTATATCGGTTTCTCCTGACACATCGAGCATTTTGAGATTTTCACTGAATTCGCCAATATACTTCATCATTTCGTCATTAGCTATGTGGGGTATGTTTAATACATGAAGATGGTGTAAAGATTTTATTAAATCGTACAGAAGATGGAGCTGCTCATCTTTTACCCAAATGCCTTTTAAATTCAAAGCATTTAAATTAGTACCCTGTGTGATAATTGTGGCTAGAATTCTATCATAGAAGTCTTCAGGAAATATTCCCGTAGCCAACATTTTGACATTATCCTGAAGTAGCAGTTTCAAAGCGAAGTACCTCGCCGTAGGCTCTAAATATTCAGAATTCATAATTAAATTTAATAAATCTTGATAGATGTCACCCGTCACTCCGAGGTTTTCAAAGTAAGACTTGATCACAACAAATGTTAGAGTCACATCATCATCAGCTTCTAAAGATGCTAGCACATCGATTAACTGTTTTGCAACAATAGTCATTGATAATTGATTCAACGGAGGCACTTCACATTTCGGCGACATTTTCACAATTTATAAGTATTGAAATAATCTGAGCACCATAAAAATTTATTAATTCAAAACAAAATGTTATATTTGTTTAAGAAGCACGTGTTGATAAATGAAAACAACTAATTCTCGTGGATTTAACATAGCAAGTGAAATTTGATGCATTATGACCTAGAAAGTATACATAATCCACCTCCCAAAATAAAATTTGGGATTGTGCCAAACTCTAAACTTGTCAGGTGGTAGTCTGCTAAAAGAATTTGATTGTAACTTATTGCGTTCTTTAGGTTTAAAAGAATCTGATAATTATAAAATAAATTTAGTTATAAAATATAAAAGAAAGAAAACATATTTTTTAAATATTCATATTTAATTTTCGTAGAATTATAAAATTTTTGGTAAAAAAAAATGGAGAGATCAGATCAATTATATTTATAAAAGGGTTATTTGTTTACATTATTAAACAACAATTGTAAGTAATAATAATATTTGTACTTGTGAAATAAAAATAAACAAATTTAAAATCTTAAAAAATATAGTAAAAAAGAAGTAATAATTATTTAAAAAATCAGTCGATTGGCAATCATGCAACATAATTATAAAATAATATTAACAAATAATATTTATGTTTTAAGGGGAATGGTTTTCTTGATTAATTTCAGCTTCTTTTTGTTTTTTATTTTTCATTTTCTCAGATCTCATTCTGTACATTTTGTTTTCGTCGGAACACTTAGTTGTTATAATATTCCTGGAAAAAACAATAGAAATTATGTTTAAATTGTACATGAAATATTTACGGTTTTTCTGCAAAGTATTTAATAATTATTTAAAATATTATTACAAAAACAATATAAAAAATTGATACATAAGATATTATAATGCTCAGTATCATCGATATTATAATGCCTCGTGGTGTAATGGTCAGCGCGATTGTCTATCATGCAAGAGGTCTCGGGTTCGATTCCCGACATGGTTGATATGAAATATTTATTTAAAAGGGTGTTATCACACTAGAATATTGCATAGTCCCTGGACTGGTAACAGAAGCGTAAGACTGATCATCTTACCTTCATGTAACAAAAATTGATGGAGATATGCTGCGATTGGTGTACCAATTCAGTTCCCTATGCAACATTGGGTGAGGAAAGGGAATGATGATGTATCATCAAGATTCAGTTATAGCTCGATCTATAAAAGCAAATGATATTTATGATAGTATGACAGTATCATAAAATCAACAAGAGGGTAACAGGAACGGTTACATACTCGGTACATTTTTCATAATGTATTCATGTATAAAATTTTCTAATATTTTTTAGTATTTTTATCAATTCCTTAAGTTTTCAACATAAGTAAAACTATCAGGTATCAGCTTTTTTTTATCGTGTATTATTTACCTCACTAAATTTTCTTGCACTTTACACATCTGAGATACTGTCATAATAATATCAGCAATTTTCTTTGAATCTAGTTTCATCTTAGCCGGCTTATCACTGAAGGCTGGAGAAGATTTTCCGGTCAAAGAATGTGTAGCCAATGTTCTGTAAGTTAAAAATAAATATTATTAACATTTACAAATTACAACAGAGATGGAGAACATTTTAGAGAAAGGAATATGGAAGTCTAGGTATTTACATAGGCATTTTATTTATTTAAATATAACATATACATTACAAACATACATTCAATACGTACATATTATAAAAAAGAAAAAAATACATGAAAGAGATTCATGTCAAAGTAGTATGAGAATCCTGCTCCAGAAAACCCCTTCGAATACATGGAACAGATCAATATCCAGAGCGATGTTGTTCAGCATAGCGGAAGCCCTTCGTTGCCTGTTGAGGCATAACCATCCTCAGGTTGGTCCTGTATATTGGAATATGAAACAATCTATGCTGACGCTGTCTTAGGTAATTATCAGGAACATACAAACCAATGCTTACTAGGGGGTGAAATCCAGTCTTTAGCCTACAGACATTTGGACAAAGTCAAGATATTGTTATAAATATTATTAAATTTTAAGCATTAACTTTGTGGTCAAAGATTTTACGAAATACGTTTCGAAATGTGCCCATCTCTTCGTCAGGACACCAATTAAACTAACATGCAAAACCCACTTCACCATAGTTGTTGCACAAAAATATATAACCAACATGCCGATTTAAAACAATATGCTTTTAGAAGGCAACCCTTATTGGATTATAGTTTATAAAAAGGTTTGATGTTGTTAGAGAAATAGTTGAACAAAGAGGGAATGAAGGAAGGGGCGTGAGTTTAACTATTTCTCTCACAAAAAGAATTATTAAACTATGATAGTAATAAGTGTTAAATTATTTTAAGTTATTGTTATTGTGATTTTGATCTATATTTTACATACATCATACATTTTTATAATTTGAAAAACCAATAAATGTTTTTTTTATATTTATATCTTTGTTGATTTTATATCTTAAAGATCATTTATTTTTACTCACATATTTAGCTAGTTAGTAAAGTGAAAAAGTCTTGAAGTTAGATTTGTAAAGACAGGTAATCTGTAAAGCCTTCTCCAAAATTGTGGTATGCAAATTAGCTTAGTTTATGATAATTATAAGATAAAAAATAAATACCTTCTTGGAAAAACTGACATCAGCAGCTTTCTTGTTGCGTATGAGTAGGAATTCCACTTTATCTGATTGTATGTGTGACGAGGGATAAGTGTTTTTCCACTTCCGATAGGTATCTAAAAATTAATAACATTATCAGTATTCCTTACAGTCCACTAATCCGGTCGAATTTAAAGTAGATACATATTAAGAAAGATTCGGTTACCATATCAGATCCAGCCGTTTCTCCCTCGGGAGAGGGGCTCGGTGCGCGGTGCTGGTAGTGAATTGGTGTAGTAGGAGGACAGACAGAATACGGTGTCCTCGACCTTTTATGAGCTTGTCTTTCAGCATCATTACGATTTGTGTCTCTCAGAATATTAATGCTTTTACACATATCTTGATCAATCATACTAGAATTATATAAATCTTGATCTTCCATAGATGTTTGATGTTTGTATCCAGATTGCAGCTGCTCTATAGTTCGTTGCATAGATTCCATTTTAACTCCAAAATCGTCAATTACTTTTTGAAGGTAATTGATTTCGGATGTTAATTGGCTTTGGTTTTGATAAAGTACAGATATATTAGCTGAATCAGAATTTGTCATATTGGTTTGTGTTTGTTGATCAAATGTCATCGGAGGTATAATTATCTCGACATGTTGTCTTTGGGGCATTGGGTTGGTTCTCGGTCGTGGAGTATCAATCTTCATACTCCCATTAGATTTGTTGTGTGTGATGTCATCCATTCTCTCAACAATCCCATAACTGCTAGTTTCCATAGCATGCTGAGTGTGAGAACCTAAGTTTGATGAATGCCTTTTTTGTACATGAAAACTGTTTGATAAGGATGTTCTTATATCTGGAACCTTGGTAATGATTTTTGCGTGGGAATGAATCGTTTTCTTATTATTTTTGGAAAGATTTCGTTTTTCATGGAGTTCTTTAGCTTTGCTCAAAATATTACCCTTAAAACTCGGTCTCTTCTTTGGAACAACCTAGAAAGAATTAAAACTCTTAGGAGGAACATGGAAATTTTTTTAGAAATCCCTTGTTTTTATTTATATTGTTTATTTATTTTATTTGAATTCAAAGTACATAATATATTACATAAAATAGTGACGTATCCCAAACTCCATAAAGCAAAAGCCTTTTGTTGAGTTGGGATACAACATAATGGAAAGTGGATGCACATAGTCTCGTATGTTTATAGTGTTTATGAATATATTGAATACCATTATTTTATTGCCCTTTTTTGTCTTTGCTACATAGTTTTATGCTCATTTTGTTCAGTTTTTTGTAAATATATTTCTTCATTTAACTGTTCTAATCGACATAGGCCATATATATGATAAATAAATAAATACTGTTTAAAAATAGTACAAAAATTAAAATTACAATATAAATATCAATTCAAAATCACTATCTGAACAACACGCAACAGTATGTGTGCACCATATTATGATTTATAATATTCACATTTATGCAATGTCTCGCAACAGTGTCCTGCAATGGACAGGTCCATTTACTTGTACACATCTTTTTTCAATTTATAATGAAAAATGTAAACATGATTTAAAAAGTGAGTAAGTAAGTTATCTAAGTCATCACCTATCTTAGTTTGTTAGTAGAGATCATTTAGATACTCTATTATTGATATTTACTCCTGGGCGAAAATAAAACAAAAGTATTATTTATGTACTAAAAAAAAAAGAGTAAAACCAAAATAATTCACAAATATTTGCACATTTTGACCAAAGTAGGTTTTCATATAAATTTACTGTAGTAGAACAACATAGATCTAATAGATAATGAGGACGTTCAGTGCTAAGGGAAATTGGATACGAAAAATGTTTTTTTTATATGTGGTAAAAATTAGTATTTAACTGTGCAGCTAAGTTTCTTAAAAATGTATAAAACACTTTAAAAAATAGTTTAGATAAATATGAACTACTTGGCAACGTCACGGGTTCATGTGACCATGTGTTAACAATAACCCATTAATTATAGCATTGTTATGTTGTTGTAGCAACTGGCAACCAATTTCTGGTTTCGGAGTAGCCATGCTTTTCGATATTTAGGAGGGGTGTATGGGGTTCACAACTTTTATTTTCTTCTTCTCTGAAATTTTTTAAAACACTCACTGACCTGAACTTGTGACATTGCGGGCGGTGTAATTTCAAAGTTTCAATGAGGATTTTATAAATTACAAAACTTTAAAAAAATCATAGCGATGATATGATATGCATAACGATGATATTTTGACAGTGAAAATAAAAAAATTACTTTTGTATCATTTTCTGAATCAGCATCTGATGTACTTGGGTTCCAGTCCGTTCCACTCTGAACAAAATCTCCATCTTCTGAGTCTGGTGCTGGAGAGAGCACTTCAGGCTTTAACTATAAAAAAATATATATATTCTTACTTGTAATATTCGAAACATATTTATAATTATTGGAAATTCTAATGTGAAATTGTTTTAATAGGCTTGAGAACTAGGAATAAATTTTACCCTTACGAATAAATTTTAACTAAGTACATGTGAACAATTTATTTTGTACAATAAATATTTGTCCAACATAGTTAAATTTCAAATGCCAAATGTAATTCTATCTATTCTGTGTAATAAGGAGGTTCAGTGCTACAGGAAATTGGATTTAAAAAATGTTTTCTTTCATGTGGTAAAAATTAGAGCATTTAATCAATTGTACAGTGAAGTTTCTCAAAAACATACGAAAAAATTTATAAAAATAAACTACGTCACAAAAGTTCTTAAGAATAAAAAAAAATGGTAGTGTGACATCACAGGCGGAGTAATTTAAAAATTACAAAACTGTTAATTATCTGAAAATGATTTTTTTTGACTTGGTTCAAACCTATTAATAGTCTATTAGCAAATTTAATCACTTAACTCCCTCATTATGTAATTGAAGATATGCATGTGGGATTATACCAACAAATATCTACAAATGGTATGTATGTAGGTATATTTGTTGAATTACCTAATAAATTAAATATTAATTTATTTGAAATAAATGTTAATTTAATTATTAAACAAATATTCACATTTCTAAGAAAATTAAGTTAAGACACTAAATTTTCAATTGAATTTAAGTTTAAAAACATCATTTTTAAAATATGTTGACTATAGAGTAATTTAGACAAGTAAAAATAACGAATAACTGCTACTTGACAATACTTTTGTCCCTGTCCAGGCGGAAAAAGAATACAGTTCTGTATGTAAAGTAGAACCAGAACCTTAGATGAGCATTTTTGACTCGATGAATAAAGTTTATTTTTACTAAATGTTATTAAATATTTGTATGTAACCACTTAACGACTTTTCTATGTCTAACGGTTTCGAGACGTACCCGTCTCTTTGTCAGGACACCAATTAAACCAACATGCAAAACCCACTATACACCTTCACCATAGTTGCACAAAAATATAAAATCAACATGACACGCATTTTAATAAAGACATGCACTGATTAGGACGAACATGCACTGATTAGGTTATAAAAATATTTTATGTTGTAGGAGAAATAGTTAAAAAAGGGGGAGGGGATGAAGGGAGGAGCGTGAGTTTAATAGGTACAGGGTGACCGTTTTACAATGGAACATCGTATAATGGTTGGTGGTTTTGCATGTTAGTTTAATTGGTGTCCTGACGAAAAGACGGGTGCGTCTCGAAACCGGTAGACATAGAAAACTCGGTAAGCGGTTATGTACAAATATATAATAACATTTAATAAATTAGATCTTCGAGGTCAGGGTTCGATTCCCGGCAAAATTCACTACGATATCTTACTGTACCTCGACTGGCACCTGAAGCGTAAGACCGACCACCTAACCTTCACGTAACAGAGGTGATCTAATTATGCTGCATTTGGAGCACCAATGCAGTCTACCGGAATGACGATGATGACAATAATATGGATGTTTTTTGTAGATATTTCTTGGTAAAACTCCGCAGTAAAAGTTTTTGATAAAACTTTTTTTTTCAAATTCTTGGTTTAATCTTATTATTTTGTTTATTGAACAACGTGCGCTTTCGTCGAAGTAGGCACTTTAAGAATGGTAAATCGTTTTTCAATATTATTGAATAATAATAATTTCATCATATATTGTTTATATATAAGTTTTCGGAGATGATAACATGAAAGTATTTCAATTTAGGGACAGACAACAATAAAAAAAATAAATGGTTTGTTCATTTCAATCAAAAACACTTCATTTTTATGTTGGATTTACTAGTCTTGAAGATGCTTACCTAGGCGAAAATGCTCGTTGGGCAATAAACAAAAAAATAGAACTAAACAAATTCATTTGATTGATATTTTTCTAAAATCATTGGCTACTTGACAGTTGACAGCAATGGAGTGGGATTACCATAAAAAAAACGGTTGGAATCTAACTAGTTTAAATAAGTAATAAAATTATTCATTTGTATATTTACCCAATCTGTAAAAACAAACTTATAAGTGCACATATTTATTTACTATCCCAACACAAAAACGTTACGCCATGGATTTGATAGTTTTTAGTTTTTATGCGTCCGACATTTGATACAAAAACAAAAGGCGCGCTTTCTTGGCGTTGTCATTGTGTCATTCTAGTCTCACGGTGGTCTCACGTCTCAGTGTTTTTCACACTGCGGTGCCGTATGCGCATGCGCGATGTAGGTATCATTCGAGCACTAAAAAATAGTGTCACAATGTTTCAATTCGCGGTACACAAACTAAAGATTCAAAAAACATACAAAGATAACTTTTATTAAAAATGATATTGATTATTTTACTACAGACAAGTAAAAAATTACATAAATTAAAAAAATACATAAAAACACAAATACTCCAATGAAACTTTTTGTGGCGAAAATGATTTAATGTGACTCCTAAAAGCTTGTCGGCTTTTACAAATTTCAGCGATATTAAGTCTAAAATTTGATAAAGCTACTCTCATTTCTTCATCCAAAATGGTAAGTTTTTCGCGTTTCTTCGTATTGATATTGGTTAATGTTGAAAAACCTAACTCACACAAATATGAGGTTGAAAACTGTAATATTTTTTATTTAAATTAAATATGCACTTATGTTATAAACAGCATACACACAACACTATCGAAATAAACAGACAAAAGATAATTTAATCATAGGGTCTGTCTATTGGTTATATAAACGCAATAACGCAAGAGGAATCCCCTGCGTGGAAGAGCTAATAACCGAGCAACGGTTCTCTCGACCGCTGTTGTGAGGTGAGCGCACACAACTTCTCTTTGCAAGGGTGCTGCCATCTAGCCATTATATTTGCAACTCGCACAGTAAATGAGTCAACATTAACTTTTTGTTTTCATAATTTCGCGGAGCACTTGCAACAAGCTCGCGGATCACCAGCGGTCCGCGGAGCACCGGTTAAGAACCACTGCTTTATACAGAAAATATTATCCATGACAAAAAAATATCTTATGTAAGTAGGTACCAAAACTTATGTAAAATAATGTATATTTTGTTAACCATTACAACAGAGATTAATAATATTTTTGAGAATGTATAGAAGTCTAGGCGTCTACTGGGTTTATGACCTGTCATTGGCTCTGTTGTAATATGTTAATGTTAACAGCTCCCCAGGGAGTTGATCCAGTCCTCGTCTAGAAAAATTTGGACAAACTCAAAATATTGTTGTATATTTTTATTTTTAATATAATGTACCGCATTTTCAAAGGATCTGAAGGCCAAAGTCTACAACTCTTGTGTTCTGCCGGTGACAACATACGGTCTTGAAACCATGTCACTCAATGCCAGAAGTGTCCACAAAATTAAGTGCACCCAGCGGTCAATGGAAAGGCAAAATGTTAGACGTCTCCTTAAGAGAGCGAATACGCATAAAGAATGAAAATGAGGAGATAAGATGCCGTACAAAGGTGATCGATATCGCAGAAACAGTGGGAAGACAAAAATGGCAGAGGGCAGGGCTGGTATTCCGAACGCGTTTACAGCGCGCTATAATGCGTATTTAGTACGTAAAAACGCGCTATACCGCGCTATAATTTCATTTGGAATACCAGGTCATGTGGCGAGACAAGAAGTCGATAGGTGGACCCCCAGAACACAAAATTATGGAGACCACAGATGAGATGGACTGACATGGATGGAAGCAGAACAGAAACGCATGGAAACATTTGGAAGAGGCCTATATCCAGCAGTGGAGAAAAACGGGCTGATAAGAATTGACAGTACGTCAGTTTGTTTATTCATATATATATATATTAATATTTTAATGTTATATTTAATGGTTATTCCTCAAAAGAGTTCACTAAAACGGTTTTTTTCTAATCAATGTGAACACGGATATGAAACTAGAAATGAAGTAAGGCTGCCATTTCGTAAGAAGACAAAGACACAGAACTCGTTGATGCACCGAGCCGTACAGGTATATTATAAGGAAATACCATTAGAAATAAGAGAACAAAAAAAACCATTTAAATGTAAGTTATAAAAACATGAGTGCAGCAGATAAGTTAGCTCTTAAAAAGTAATCGTATGTATTCGGCCTGGCTTTAAGAAGTTTTTTTTTGGGTCTTCCGAAATAATGATTTAATTATTTTTTGAACGAAAAATCATTGAAGGGGTTTTCTTTGATTATAATGAGTAGGTAAGTACTTTAATGAAATAATTTGGCGTCGACTTTACCCTTGTGTATATGTTTTCTTTCTCGGGATTATTCTTGGAGATTTTTTTTGTAATATGGTGAATTTGTTTTAAATAAATTGGTTCAAATAATTTGTTTCAAATTAATTAATCTCTGCAATATTTTTCGTGATAGCTTTTAAGTGTACATATTATATTGTTTAGAAATGTTAATAATGAGCATATATATTTAAATAATAATTATATATAAGTTAATATTAGGGCATTGATGTATTATGTTTGTAATATTTTAAGACAAAATAAAAAAAAGAAAAAAAAAGAAGAAGACCGTATTTTATATTATTTTTAAATAACAAACAAACCATCACTCGGGGAGTGCACCATTTTCGTTGTTATATCATGATAGGAAACTGCTTTATAAGTTGTCCTTAATAATACAAACAAACAAACTTAACAATCCATCACACGCCATTTTACCGTAGGAGTTTGGCAGAGAGGATAGAACCCCACACCACTTAATGTTCGCATTTTTGACACAGACCTTAATTCCTCTACATTCATACATATTTTTATGCACGCACGCCGATTATATCGACTTCATCTTTTGATGCCATGTCTTTCTTGGCCTTCCTTGTTTTTAAACTTACATTATTATCTTTCGACGGAGCAGCTTTGCGTTTTGACAGTCCTATTTGCTGAACGGCATCTTGTAAATGCTTGATCTCCATTTCCAAAAACTCCTTATCTTCTGTAAAAAAAAGAAAACGAATGCTAAAAAATAACTATTTTATATTTAAAGCACTAACTTTGTGGTTATTCATTATAATAAAACAAATCAAGTTGTTTTATTTAGCTAAAAAATAAGTTTATTTCTCTTTTCTCGTAAGATTGATAGAATAGCTTCATCTTTCAAACCATAATAATTATTATGTAAAGGAATGCTCGTTTCGTTTTTTTTTTCATTTTTTGTGTCAATATAATTAATATGTACAATTTATTCCCAAACTTGTAACTTTGCTCGATTTATTTTTTGGTAAATTTATTGAATTAATTTATAGTTGCTAAAATTTCCCCCGTCCATACCCTTTGTAGCTGCAAGACCAGGGACGAAGGAGCATATGAAGCAAGTGAGGTGAGCAAATGAAGTCACTAAGAAATCATTGCTATTCACCAGTACCTAATATGTATTTTATTTCGTATTATATCAACACATTATGAAGATAAAAAACTAGCCATCAATATAAAAATGCTCAAATATGCCTACAAACATGGTCCGTACTGTGTTATTTACTATAAGTACCTACTTAACATTTACGCATATTATACTTAAAATCTGAGCTTCACTAGAAATTTGGTATCAAAGACGCCACTGTGCAAGACGTTCGGTAATATTAGCTTTTATGTTATATAAGTTAACTAAATATATTCTAACATAAACATTAACTTTAAATATAGTCTAGATTTCTAACTATCTATGCGTTCTGTAGCTGAAAGATAATAATTTTGGCTTTACGGTTAGTTATAATAATAAAATAATTAACAACAACTATGTTTTTAAACACTTATTTTTGTTCTACCGACCGGTTTCAAAGCTGTACAAGCTTCTTTATCAAGGTATACTTAACTAATACATAATAACATATAATCAAACTAATAATTCTCCAGAAAAGCCCTTAAGATCTATCGCATAGAACAAAAGCATTGCAAATGGTTTGGTTTTAGTTTGTTTTTTTTTTGTTTAACAACAAACGAGTAACGCACGGTTTCGTTTAGCGCTGGCAATTCTGAACCCAAGTACCTACTACCTACGGCCTGTTGTATTGTTGTAATATGTAGCTAACTTTGTGATTAATAATCGCATAATGGTTTTTCTCCGTATAGGCGACTCTATTAGATCATCACAAAGTTAGTTACAGATTACAACAATACTACGGGCCGTAGAAACTTGGGTTCAGAATTGCAAGCGCTAACCGAAACTCGTTTGTTGTTACATATATTAAACAGGCATCTTCAACTTTATTCAGTTCAAAAATCAACTTTTATGGAAGAATTTAAGAAATATGGGTGTTCAAACATAGGCCGAATGGTGAATGTTACACAGTGGGTAATAAAACTAGCCAATGTGTAACACTAAAACTAGCCAACGACAGGTCATAAGCCCTGTAAATGTCTAGATTTCCATATTCTCTCCTCGAGGTGGAGGACGTTTTGCGCTTAGATCAGCTACATCTAGGCCGAGAGGAAAAGTTATTATATCTCTACGCAAACAGCGCACTAAATTTGGTGAACGCATGCACATTCGCGGTCGCAGGCCCTATGGCATGGAATGCTCTCCCAGCAGATGTGCGAAACTGTGTGAGTAAAGTGATGCTTCGGAAAAATCTTAAAGCCCACTTGGTCTCTAAATCATTTGAATAAATCCATAGCATGTGATAACAAAGTAAATTGTTTGACTTAAATTACAAATTCAAAAAGTTAAAATTAAATTTATGAATTTATAGAATCGCTTTGTAAAGCGCCCTTAAGGTATGTATTATTATATTTCGAAAATGCCGCTGTATAATTTATCCATAATTCAAATAAAGTGTTCTCCACCAGGCAGTGTCGACATAAATGTTTTAAAATGCAGTTTACTAATCTTTCAAAGGTAACTTTAGCTAAAGCTGTATTTTCTTAAACGAACTTAGTACCCTATGCACTATCCGGTTCAGGAAAGAAATAAAAGAATTCGATTATTTTTAATTGCGTAAAGGTACATTGTCCGCCTCGTGATCTAATGGTCAACGCGTTTGCTTACCATGCAAGAGGTCTCGGATTGGATTCCCGACATAGTTAACATGAAAGATTGATTTATAAAGCGGAATCCAATCATATTACCTTCTTGTAAATGATAGAATTTATTATGCTGTGGTTGGTGTACATTAGAACCTGTGCGGCGCGCTTTGGACCATTTATTTCACAGTTTCAAAATGTACAGATATTCTTTGTTTCAGGTCCCGACAAGCTAGGAAATTCCTGTGTTTAGGAAGAACCTTCTTTTTCCGTGTATTTTTTCTTTTCATTAAATGATGCTTAAAAAAATTCAAATAATAATTAAATTTATACTATCGAAAAATTCAAAGTAGATATAAATTAGAAAACTTACAGGTACCTAATTGAGGTAATAATAATTGTATCATAAATATAAATAAGAAAATCTATCATTAATAATAAAAAAATGAAACATAAATTATAAAACATACCGATAATAATATACTTACATACATTAGGTGCATATAGGAATAATAAGAAAGAGTATATAAATTTGATTCTTTTTTGGGAAAATATATTTACATACGCCACACAGTGGTTGGAAAGTCAAATCTGACTAGGCGTACACAAATTTTCAAAATATTAAATAAATATATTTTATGTTAAAAAATGTGTTCACAAATGTCCAGACTTCCAGAAAATAATTAAAGAATTTACTTAACAATACTACTTATCCGTAGGGGCAGTACCAAAGTTTCTAATACATTTACGAATTTTTCTGTGAACTTTAAAAAAATCATTTACTGTTTTATTTTATCAAATTATATTGAAAAACGCATAATAACTGTAGTTTAATACATATTAATGCGCATTTTAAACTAGGAGAAATTCCTAATGTGATTCCGTGAATCGGTCGGTGAAAAGTCGATTGGTTATTAACTCTTACCCCTAATTACACATAATTCTGGGAGCAATTTATTTGTTTGTTAAAATGAATGCATAATTGTTAAGCTATTTTTATTTATATATTATAATGTTTTCCTTAGGAATCCTTTGTTTGCCTTATTATACACTGATTACTCATATCTGAACCGCACGCCTTATGATCATAATAGATGGTTTTCATTTTCTAGGAATTGTTGACATTAAGTATAGTAAAAATTTCCCTTTATGCATTTTTATAAAGTATTTTAGAAAATACCAATTTTTTTATTACTATAACTCAAATTTCATTATGAACTCATTCGGTTTCTGTAGAAAAAAAAATAAGGAACTAAAATATTTTTAAATCATGATTTTTTTATTGTGACTGATAAGTAAGATAAGTATTTACTTTAATTTTACGCGTAAAATTTAATTTTAATTAAAAGACAACGGTTTTACAAAACGCTCAGGAATTTATATTAATTTTAATGCATTTGAAAAAGAATGACATTTTAGAGTATGTTGACGTCAAAAAAAAGACAAAAAAAACAGCCGAACTTTTGAAATAAGTTGGCCTAAATATAAGCTTCTCGTTAGGCAAAAAAATAAATAATTCTTACGAAAAGTCACATTTCTATTTAAATGTGTTTACACCAGCGATTTCTAGCCAGATTTGGCGTTCCAACCACTGTGGCGCCATGGCAAAAAATGTTCTAGATAGATAAGCTGATGCAGTACCCTATGCACCAATTCAAATGGGAAAAAATAAAGTTATAAATTACTTTTATAATTTATCAAAATATTCTAATTTTTAAGCCATTTTCTGTTCCTCATAAAAAAAACTGTTTAAAAAAAACAAAAACAAGACACAGAAATTACGACATTATCACGGGGCCATAACCATTTTTTTTTAATTATTCGAAAAAACAACAGCTTATAATATTATAATTTTTTGATAATTATTAATTGTATACAATGATTTTATATGCCCCTTAACAGTTTTCTGTGTATTATATAAAATAGATTTATTATAAAATGTTTATAAAATATATTACTTAAAAATACATAAATAAGTATAAAATAAAAATTTCTGATTCTTTTAAACTAGTCTTTCTGTTTGGTGCACACGTGAATATTTTTGTATATTGCACTTCTAGCTGATTTTCGGATTCGAAATTTGAAGAATGCGGGAACAGATTTTTTGCAATCCAACTAGGTAGGGTAGGTAGTACCTACCCTAAATTTGATCCTTTTGTTATTATAGAAGAATAATTTATGGGGGGAGGGGACATGGGACCCATCTTGGTAGAAAGGTCTGCCAAACGTGGTCACGTTGCAATATATTTTGCGTATAACTTGTTGTATTTTAGCGCCATAACGGCTCAAAGCGCATACATCTAAATAATATTCGTCGTCTATTTTACCCTTATTCGCGTCTAAAAATTTATAGTGCATAAGGCATTGTGTAAGTTTGCCAATTGCTGAGTATATCGATCATTCGTTGACCAAAAGGAAAGATCGCAGTGAGGGTTTTATTGCTAGGGAGATTTTTCACATTTAAATTTAATATGGCCCTGTGGGAGTTTGGGAAACAATTGTTTGTTTTAAATAAAAATTCTAATATTATATCAAATTATTTGAATGTAATTATTTACACAAGATGTAAACAAAACTTCATATTTCAATGTATTAAAATATAAATAACAATATTTTGGGCGGCGTTATACAATTTGAAGAGATACCTACCGGATGTATCTAACGATGTTAAATCGGATTGTGGTCCTGCGACCAGTGTCCCGGACTCACGGATCAAAGGTCCGTGGTTCGAACCCCACTCTACTCCAACTTGATTCCTATTTTCTAATAGTGTGTTATTTGCAACTCGTCAAAAATGGCTCTCAAAATTAAATATGAAAATAAAAAATATTTTTTTAAAAACAAATGGCGATCATAAAGCTTCGCATATTTGAATTAAATTTTTTATGTATGTTTATGTATATGCGCCTGTGTATATGTACGTGTACGTAAATGTGAATATATATATTATTTGTCTGTTCATTCTATTAACTTGATAACTAACTAACTAACTAACTAACCATCACGCCATTTCCCCGAAGGGGTAGGCAGAGAGGATAGAACGCCACACCACTCTGTCCTGGCACACTTCCTTTGCTTCCTTCACATTTATACATCTTCTCATGCACGCACGTCGATTATTCCGACTTTTCACATGACCACTTTCAAGAATTTGTTGTACTTGATCATGCCATGTCTTTCTCGGCCTTCCTCGACTTCTACAACCAGACACATTCGCATCATAAATCTTTTTAGCCGTTCTTTCATCATTCATTCGCTCCACATGACCGAACCATCGCAAAAGACCTTTCTTAATTTTGTCGATAATGCTTAACTCAGCATTGCATTCTGCTCTAATTTCGACATTAGGGCACCTATCATACATTGTTTTTCCGCACATTCGCCTGAGGGATCGCATTTCAACAGCATTCAGTCTACTTTCGTCCCTTTTTATTAACTTGATAATTGTTATTATGTATTAAAATGTAATTACCAAGCTTGGAATTGGGTCTGTCTCTTGTTAGCTGGGCAAAGTTTACAAAAAAATGTAAATACGATAAAATCTATAATTTAAAAAATCATATGAACGCAAATATTTCTTCTTAATTAAAAAAAAAAACATATTTATTTTCTATTTTTTTCACGAACGAAACGTGGACAATTTAATATAATTTTCACTTAGTATGTAAAAAAAATACATTTAGTTTTAAAACACAGAAGGCAGTGATTATATACATATATAGTAACTAGATAATTATTAATTGACAATCTTTAATCCTAATTATTAAGATTTTTGAAAAAAGACGGTGAAATAGGTACTACTAAATTATTGTAATTAAATATACAAACGATTTGTTAAATTTTTCTTAATTAATTAATTAGGAATATAATTATTGAACTTACGCGAAACGATGACAATACAGGCAGCGCGAATTACTCCATTCTGTTTCACGTTCACTAATTTCCCTGTGTGATAATCTTCAAAGCGGAGATCGTCAACTAGGTCCTCACTGCTGACGAGGCAGTATCCATTATGCGTTGTCTTGGAACCTTTCCACTCCACGATCAACCACATCTTCCTCAAATCGTTTCCTATTGGAAGCAGGTAATTCATTTCGCGCCAAAGTGCAATCGACTAACGTATCACTGTGAAAATATACCGAGCGAGGAACTCGGCTGAATCTAACTCGAAGAGAGTTCGCGACGTACTGGTGCGGGAATGAGGAACAGGCCTCAGAGTTCAGAGAGACCAGGTATAGGATTGAAATATGAAATTCCACCACTCTATTCCTGTGTTGTCTCATTGCCGCCCCTAAAACTCACCCCTCCACCTTTCTAAGAAAAGCGAAGGTTGTAAAAACCCATCTGTAATGCCTACGACAATTCGCCCATGAAGAATAACATTTTACGGCGGCAACAAGGCCTGAATCCCTTTGGGTAAATACACAATTTATGGTTACATACAAGGGTGCACTTAAATCTACCTGGTAATGCATTGATTTAGCCTAGGTATATGTAACATCTGCACAGCTCGAGTCAATTGAATAGGAAGGTTTTAGAAAGCTACACACATGAAAAAAATGCGAGTTAGATTTGAAAAATCAGAATCGGTACATTCCGGTTATGATATATTTCAAATAATATAATATAATGAATGTGAAGTGTCAAACCGGTACACTATAAACACAATTATTACTACCTACGCTAGTAATAATATTGCACTGAAATAATTATGTGTCTAGTAGGTATTTACTACAAATATTGGAAGATATAGGTACGCCTACTACCTGCAGGTAAAGTTATGGGGGAGCGGAGGGTAATAACGAACTGCGGCCAATTTCGTACAGCGGTATTAATTAATTAATTTATTTATTCATTCAAAATTACATTAGTTAAAATATTAATGAACTTATTAAGGCTTTTTAGGCTATGCCCGTGTCAAGCCACAATAAATAACAATAAAAATACATAGTAAAATTAATTAGATTAAATTATAATGACATAGAATAACAATCTAGAAAAAAAGGTATATGTAATTGTAATAAATAATCAAATTCCAAATAATACAATGCAAAAAAGATAATCAGAAATAATTTTTGAAATATAAATTATACAAATTAAGAATCGCACATAATCAAATATACAAAATATTCTGTTTTATTTTTATTATGTTTTTTAATACGTCTTTTACTACGTTTTTTCTATGATTTTTAATATGTATTTTATTACGCATTTGAATTCGATTTTTATTGTTCTCTTTTTGCTTTGTTTTTAATGTGTTTTACTTCGTATTTTAATACGCATTTTACTACATTTTCTACTCTTTTCTTTTTACTATACATATTTTAAAATGACTTTTAATAAATCGTTTACCACGTTATTTACTACGTTTTTTATTATGTTTTTTTAATACGTATTAAAATTTGGATTTCAAAAGTTTTTTTTATGTGTTTTTTTACTACGTATTTTACTACATTTTCTACTGTATTGTTTTTACTATTTTTTACTACGTCTTTTACCACGTATTTTTGCTATTTTTACTAAGTACTTTACTACATCTTTTACTACGTTTTTTTCCTATGTTTTTTTATTACGTATATAAATTTGTTTTGTTATTTAATGTTTTTTACTTCGTTTTTCACTGTGGTTTTACGTGGCCACTTTACACACTGTGTTACATTTACCATTCGGCTCATGTTAAAACATCCACATTTCCTTCTCAAAAATGTTTTCCCTCTCTGTAACAACAAATTAAGATCTGAAAAACTCCCTGGGGAGGAAATTCAGCCCGCCTGCAAACATTTGGACATACTCAATTATACGATTATTATTAACTAGCAGATAACAGTCGGCTATCGCCGATCTATCCGCTATCTATCCGCCGGCTATCGCTACAGCCAACTTTTGTTGGGATTTTTCGGGCCTCTGTTAATAAATCTAACATCAGTCGTTATGTCAGGCCTCTGGTAGTCGGCCTTTAACCCTTTCAGTACCAGAGTGATACTAGCCAGTAAAAATTTTTTTTTTTTGCATTTATGTATTCTATGATTTTTTATCATATTTTTACAAAAACAAAAAACAAGAAAAGTTACGTAGTTTACAAAAAAAATCATGTACTTGAGGAATGACATTGGGGTTTAGAGGGTGTAAAGTAAAGGAACACCGTACCGAAGGCATATATTATTATTTCATATTTTATATAAAAAGAAAACAACAAAATAAATTCTTATTATACTTTTAGAATACATTTTTTTTAAAATTAAACATTTACAAGTTTATTTTTTTTCAAAATGAATTAAGGAATTTTAGAAAACAATTTCTATTTTTTAAAAGACCCAGAGCCACACCATACTTCTGGCATTAGATCAATGACACAGCTTACACCTCTGCTGTTTGTCAATCAAGGTGGGCCCATGCCTCTAACCATCATATCTGATATCGGTTATAGGACGCATGGCAGGCAGAGTACGGTGTTGTTTAGTACTGGGTCCTGCTTCACCCGTAAAACAAAAAGGTCGACCTCGTTTTTGAGTTTCATCTCGTCTAGACATAAGCGCCTTAGTAATTTCCGCACGAAATTCTATCAAGACCTTAGATTTCTTACCTAATTGACAGGAGTGTCGTTTATACAACAGCCAAGCATTAACCACACTTATGTCAATTAGATGAAATACAATTCGAAGATAGAATCTTTTGCTTGGGGTTAACCCCACCCATAAACCTATTATATTCAACTATGATAGCGGGACACGGCACATCAACATGGGCAGAATCTGCCTGCGACCATCGTATTACAGTCGTTATAGGGTTGTGTCCCTGTTAAAATATAAACTGGCTTCCGATCGAACCCGGAGTATCCGAAGAATCTTCTAAATATTCCGTCTCCAGATCAACATCGAAGATATCGCCTTCTAGCATAACCGTAATTTCATCATGCGTCAATGCCATTATCATCTGTAAAAAATGCACAAAATCATATTATTTACATGTCTTCATAAAATTTCTACATATAAACCAATATATAATTTTTTAATTAGTGATTTAAATTAGTACCAAATCACATAGAAAATTAGTATGTATCTAGCATACTCGTACAACACCCTTTAACTACCAATGTAATTCCTGAAGTTAATGAATTCGATGATCGAAAAATGATACGCAAATAAATATTTATACTTAATAACTGTATAAAAATATTAGTTTATATAACTATTAACCATTAACAAAATATTAACAATACGTAAAAGTAATATCTTACTTTAAAAAAGAGTTTGAATCCTTGTGACGCACAGCCAATTTGAACCGTCAAAAGCATAGTTAATAAAACCCAAATAACAGAACAAGCGTGGGCTTCTAACATATAAACTATATTTTTTCATGTAGAGAATATTTTTGCCTAGATGCGTACGTAAAATGGAGTCAAGTTAAAAAAAAATAAGGAGATATAATTATTATCCTTTGTGTACCCGATGATTGACGGTGGTAGTAAAAGGGTTAAGCAAAGTTGGCCTTTCGGTCTCACTTATTAGTACGGGCTGCGTCCCCGCGGCTGATGTTGGGGACTCGCGGTTCAGGGGTTCGAGGTTCGAACCTGATTCCCATTTTCTAACAGTGTGTTATTTACAACTCGCTGATAATGGCCCACAAAACTGAAATAGTTTAGTAAATCATAAGAGCGAACATTTTTCTTTATATTAAAAAACTTATATCGTCCCTTAGGGTCTCTGTTGGTTGGCCGTTCGGGCGGCTAAGGCCCTTTTCACACATGCCACGCCAATCCACCCGGCGCGGCGCGGTAATTTTACCGCGTTCATCATACAAAGGCATGCACAACGTGTTAGCTGGCTGTTAGCCATCACAGCAATAGTAATACTCTTCACTTCAAGTCGTGTTAGATGTTATTAAAAGCATTGCGAAATTGGAACAAAATTGATAACATAAAAGGAATTACCTCATTTCAACCGCTTATGACTCATCGCTATGGAATATTTCCCATAATTATTGCCTCGAACTGTGACTAATGGGGGGTTGTTATTATTATGGAATCATCAATTAGTCGATTCTTTTAATTGACTTTTGTCTCGCTGGCTTGTTCTGGGTGAAACACTGTGCGCCGGCGCCGGGCGGATTGGCGTGACATGTGTGAAAAAGCCTAATGTTAACATAGATGGTCATGTATATAATATTATTTTACGAGTGTAAGTTTTCTTTCTCGATTCTTTCTGACGCATCTAATAGAATCGAGGGATTTATTTTATCAGTAAAATGAAACGACAAAGAATGTTTTTTTTATTTTTATTTTATTCATGTATTCCATTTCCACTATATTCCATAATAAATTTATTGTGCAATATTAATAAATGAAATTATGTTTTTCTATTACAAGACAGAAAAAATAAATTGCGTTCTAATACTTTTCTATTTAAAAAAAGCAATTTTGTATTCATAATAATAATAATAATTATTATTATTATGGATAACTTATATAGCGCCATTTTCGCAATATAATACCTCAAGGGTGCTTTACGAAGTGATTATATAAAGATAAAAATTTAATTCTAACTTTAACTTTTAATTTAAGAAAAATAATGTACTTTTTCATACTACTTTTCCACCACATGCTAAGAATTTATTCAAATGATTTAGAGAACAAGTAGGTTTTAAGTTTCTACCGAAACATCACTTCACTCTCACAGTTTCGGTATTCATATTGTGTCGGTATTCATATATTCATATCGGTATTCATATTGTAAAATAAATATCAATCTACAGGGTGTTCATTAAACCGTCACAAAACTGTCACATCCGAAACCACGATGATCACTATGAGCAAGAAGACATATTGGCGCATTAAAATATATAATGTTTTAGAACAAATAAAATATTAAAAAATTAAATATCAAAAAAATCAAATGGTTTCTTACTTCTGCAGGGGAGAAACGAGTAGGGGGAGGGGGAAACCTGCAGAAGTACACAACCATTTGTTTTTTCAACATATATATTTTTTTAAATTCTTAATTCTAAATGTATTTTTAAATATGCTAATATGTCTTGTTGCCCATACTGATCATTGTGGTTTCGGATGTGACAGGGTTTAAAGAACACCTGTATAATGTAACGCAGTAATTTGAATTTTTGCGCCGTCGTTAAGTTTTATGAACCTCTCACCAAGAAGCGCTGCGATCGACGCCAAAATGCTTAGATATATATTTTTTGTTTCTTATCTCTTGAGTCACCCTCCCTAATTAATTTTTTGGGATTTTTTGAGAAAAATATAAAGGTCGCTACGAAAGATTTAAAAATCTAACATTTTCCCAAAAAGTGATTATTTAAAAAAAAATGTATTTAGTATAAAATTATATTTGTTTACATAATAAAACCTAAAATGAGGTTTTAAGGTCCATATATGTTATCCAAAGCTAATTTTGTATCATATATGTGTTAAAATTTACTTTCGGGATGTAAACAAACAAGAGGAAAATTAGACAAAAAACAGATTTTTACAAAATTTCTTTAATTGTCACAATTTAAAAAAAACTTATCACAGAATTAATATAAGCTTATATTAGTTGTTTAGAGTCCTCAAATAGATTTTGATGCACAATTAACACGTAAAAAAACTCATTATTCGGGAACTTTTGTCTGTAGGACTTCACAAGAAGCAAAATATACTGCTTCTGGTCTTCACCTAGGGTCAGTATTTTGTTGTACTCTTGGATTAAGGAAACCCCTCTCTCTGCTGTATCATTGACTACCTTAAATTTTGTTACTATCTCCTTACTTTGAATATATTCCTTGTCTTTGATCCAGTCTTCAACTTTTTTCTTGAGGAAATCGGAGCGTAATCCGGTAATAGAAAATAATTGTTTGGTTTTACTAGTGACAAAATCTTCCAGATTTTTATTACCAATGTTTTCAATGTCTACATGAATTCTTTTCGGGCAAAAATCAGCTCCTTCTTTCTTTAGAGCTTATACCATTTTCTTCTTAGTATCATTTCCCACTTTGTCGTCAGAAAATGATAAGGCGATAAGTTCCTCTGAGACATACCATAAATGGCCACATACTTTATTTATTGCTTTTCTAGCTATGAAAGGGTTTACATCCTCATACTTCTTTAAATTTTTGAGGAATTCTAAGTCGTTTCTTGAGGCTGAACAAGCGCATGGAGCTTGGAACCAATACTTAATGTGGATTAAGACTGTAAAAGTACAGATTTCAAACCTTTTACCTCATGTTTTATCAATCTGAATTGTTCTCGAAACAAGAATATTTTCAGAGAGTAGATAGACTTTGCCATCCAACGTGCTCGGTGAAGACCTGCAGGCTTTTTAAATGACACGCCATTTTCTAGTTTTCCTCCCAAAAATACAATGCTTAGTTGCAAGATTTCATTGTAATCATCTCTGGGATGATATTCTGTCAACTGTTTCTTAGCAAAATTGATTATTTCATCTTTCACATTTGGGGCTTTTCAATAGATTTTTCATCAGTATCCAAAGTCGTATACTCTTCTTTATTGATTAATTGCCAGTTTTTCTGAAATCTTTTGAATAATAAATTATCTAGTCCAGACGAAGGCCCAATTTCATTATGAACAACTGATTTCAGCATAATTTCCATTATGTGATGCCTACATGCTAGCCAGAGCATTTCCTTATTCATTTTCTGTTCAAGTAAAATACAAGCCCCTTTTTGAGACCCGGTATTAGATGCGGTTGTGTCGAAACTCATACTCTTTACTTTATTGAGTAAACCCCATGAAAGGAAGGATTCATAAACTGCTGATACAATTTTTTCACCTTCAGCAGATTCAAGTTTTGGAATGCAGAGAAACTGATCCACCCCTTTACCAGAAACTTAAACTGGAAGTCAATCAACAACTTCATAGCCTGTGATAGATATGAACATCGGTGTCAAAATCTTTTTTTAACATTTTTTATGAAATTAGAAGCCTAGTGGCGACCCCTTAAGCTTAATGAAATCCAACAAAATTTTAGTTAACTCCATTTTACATATGAGAGATCAAAATGGGAAAACCGTTGAATTTTTTAACTTTCATTTTTAAGCATCACCCTAATATATATACTACAGCACAACATCATTATACTTACAGAGGAATATTTTTCTACAAATATAATAAAAAATACAGTTAGGAATACAATATATATAAGAAAGAAATGAATAGTTACATTTATAATTCTTCTTTATGTAACACTGATTGTTTATTTCTTTTACGTAATGGGATAATTAATGTGAACAATTGTATTCAGTTGTAATATTGTATTTTTATTTTTTATCTGAATTTAAAAAAAAAATTAAAAAGTACTACAGTTTCCTGTCTAAATATATCTGTAGTCTGTGGTCACGCAGCATATTATATCCTCTACCTATGGTCACACCAGGCAGTTTTCAGCCAATACAAGACTTTCTAGTCATTCTTCCGATGTCGCACAAGCCACTTGCTAGTAAATCAATACAGTTTGTGGCGCAACTGTCGGCGGCGTGCGCCCAGCCACGCCGTGCCGGCCGGCGTCCTTCTAGACGAACCGCCAATTTATCCGTTTCCATTCGAAATCGCTGTCACACTGCTCTCTGTGTTTTTGCACTTTTTCTTCGAAATACCGAGTTGTTGCGTACCGAATCGTAATTCTACGAAAAAACTACATCGTTTTCCGAAACGATATCCACATTTATTTAAAGAACGGATCAATCGTGTTTAAAGTCCCAAATTTATCCGATGACAAGATTAATCGACGTTGTTTTGTGTGCATTAAACACTTCAACGCATTCAACTTTAGCCAATACAATGACATCCAGCTTTTATTGTGCTCTGTGCCTACCATTGGATTGCCAGGTAAATTACATGATATTTCATACATAATTATTTCAAGAATTTGTCTCATGTTGCACGTTTATTTGTCCCGTTTGCCTGCCCTGCAAATTTATAACTCATAGGGAAAGCATACTTTTATTAATCTGGACCCATTTTACAATTAAAGTTATTAGTATTTCTGCAAGAAAAATATATGTACGACTTAGGTTAGCTTTCCACTGTAATTGCACCTTATTTATCCGTCTTGTGTCTATACAATTGCAAGTCTGCTTTTGGAATGTGGTGTTTGTGATTTGTCTTACAGTTTTGCTATATCGTTACCATATTTTTTGTCTCAATCGGAGTTTATATTGTTTTTACAGTTGATTAATCGGGTTATTATGTATGTACAAAGTTGGCGTAGTGCCTTTTCCTGCAACTTCCGACATTTTTATTTGGTCATTATTTACAAACAATTACTAGGGTGGCATGGTGTGTATACAATTGTAAGGATGTGCTTTTGCAATGTGGTGTTGGTAATTTGTATTTTTTTTTACAGGGTTTAACAAGTCACCATCCAAAGAAAATAGTTTTCATTATTTACTTGGTGAACAGAGTTCGGGTATGTATTTCTATAATTTTCACATTTCCTTACACCCCTTCTTTCAGACTTATGTACTATCTCAGTTATTATATTGTCGTTAATGCTTTCTACACGTCCTAACCATCTCAGCTTATTCTTTTCTATTCGTTCAAGCCTTACTCGATCTTTCAAGGTTTTTCCTGAAATTCTTGCATTATGTTATCTGGTATGATGTTCATTTTATTTTTATTGTGAATTACAGTCGGCGTAGCTGTTACTGAAGAACTCCCCTGTGCACTCCCGGAAGGCGTTGCCAGTTGCAGTGGTACGACTTTCATCCAACCTATTTCTGGTTTGTAGTAATATTTTTTTATTTTTGTAATAAAAATTTACAGACATACATATTTATATATAAGAGAAAGAGAAACATCTTGGTTTCTTTGTTAAAAAGAAAAAAATAATAAACAATACATATAAATTCAGGAGAGTTCAGCGTGTGTAAGAGTTAATGGGAGAATTTACATCTTGGTTTGCGATCTCAAAAGGCGTGAAACAGGGATGTGTAATGTCACTATGGTTGTTTAATCTATACATGGACAACTGCATGAAAGAGATAGAATGTATGGGTATTGGAGCAAAAATTGATAATTTTTCAGTCAGCTGCTTGTTGTATGTTGATGATGCAGTTCTGTTAGCAAGCAGCAACGAGGATTTGCAACAAATAGTCTCTAGAATGTATGATGTATGCCTGGAGAGCCAATTGCCGATGAACCAAAGTAAGTCAAAAGTGATGATATTTGAACGTAGTTATACAGAAAGCAGCCAGCCATAGAAAGGTGAAACTGAGATAATAGCCATTTTGTGAAAAGGGTGAATTATAAAATCTACACAACAGTTGGAATGTTTTTGACTAACAAATGATAACAATGAATACATAAGTTTTTTTTAAATATTACAAACAAGAATCTTATTATGTATTTGACCAGTTTAAATGATTTTTATAGTACCATAAGATTTTTCTAGTTTTGTGGGTGTTTTCTGCAAATTGAGAAATGCCGTTTTTGTGATCGTCAAAGACTACAGCGTCTGAGCGTGGGCCATTCCTTTTTTAATTATTAAAAAGTTTATAGCACATATATATCGTATGACATGACCATGAAAGTGACCCTCTCAGTTGAAACAAATTTCTGACCCATAATTTTCTCCAGCAAATCGGCATATTAAAGCTGTTTGTGTTTTCAAAGAACTTAAAATGTATACATACAGTTACTTGTCCGACTCATTGACACATTGTCACATATTACTAATTAATAATTTTTTTAGATATCAACGCTGATGACATATCAGGCCCACTGCGTATTTCTGGTCCGAGTGCCCTCCAGCAGAGTACACCAAAAAGTTAGTATCAAATGACATGTATTCAATTATGCATTTTCTCTTGGTTCTTGGTTCTTGGACAGAGAGATTTCGTTCTACGTAATATCCACAGATACTTTGTTTCTATCATGTTCATGCAGTTTATTAATAATGCTAACCCCTTACACTACTAAACAACGATATATCGTTGTTGTTAATCCCTATCATAAAGTTCTAACTAGACTGATGCTGACGACATAATCCTCAAAAGGGTAAATGAATTCGGGAACTGCTTGTTGCACTTAACCGTCAGTGGTATAAAACTTCTAGCTAGCCGGAACCTGAAACAGCGATTTTTTTACATTGCAAAAACAGTGAAATAAAAAATAAATCAATGTAAATACTCGTATTTAGATTTTTCAATCACTTATATGATATTTGAGGAAAATAATTGTATTCTGTGCTTTCCCCGCTATTATACCCGACCCAGTGATTACGAAAATATTGACGTACTTCGTTGAATAACTAATTGAATATTTTAACTTTAATATAATAACTCCTATCTAGTGAGGTCCCTATATCACCGGAAAACCCCATAATTAAGAATATAAACAAATAAGTAAAGAGCCATAAAACATAAAAATAATTTACCATGGAACCTAATGATTGTCAATTAGGACGTTTGAATATTAAAAAAATAATTTGTTAATTTATTATAATGGGTACCCACAGTAATGGGAAATTTAAATGTTTTAGCTGTTCATTAGGTAATAATTATTACTCTACAAAAAAAACGTAATTATTATTATACAAACTCTATTCTACAAACTATTCTACAAACAAAACGTAATTGTGGTAAATGAGGTATATTAGCTCGATTTTGATCCAAGAATACTTCAGAAAAAGTTTCTTCGATTTCTTCCATAAGAGTCATATAAACTATCATCACATCACTTAGAAGTTGATCGTTATTGTCTAATTCACTTTCGGAATAGGTTGAGCTGCTAAGTCTCCAAGTTTCTCGGTGAGGTACTATTATTTCTATATCACTTTCACTATCCGTTATCATTTTGAATGATATATTTTGTAAATTTATTCACAATAAAAAGGACGCTTTGCAGAGTTAAATTGTTTGTTAGAGTAACAAAGTAAGATTAAAAATATATATAAATGTAAAAAATATGTAATTTACCACAGCTGTTTGTAATTTCGGTAACTGTTGTCTATCTCGCTCAATCCATTATGCGTGAACTAGCTATTAGTGAAACGGAATATTTTTCTTGGAAGAGATATCAATTTGTGAGACAGTTGCACAAAAACTTTTTTTATTTTTTATTATATTATTACAACTACCAAGAAATAATATAACTTCTTAGTACATTTACCAGTTATCTTTAAGTTTCAATCTAAATAACTCCCTACAAACATTTGGACATACTCTTAAAATATTGTTGATTAAAAAACTTGCATAAAAAAATTAAAGTGTTTTTAGGCATTACCTAGGAGGTGAAATAATTTATCTAGATGAAACTCACCGACATCAATAAAGGTTTGATGCCGCCCGTCAATTAAAAAATGCGTTTGTAGTGTCTAGAGTCGATTATTGTAATGGTATCTATGCAGGTCTGCCAATGAATTGTACCTAGAATGTACCTTCGGGGTGGTACTGAATGTAGAGTTCACGGGTTTGAAATTGAAGGCCATGAAATCGTACAAATGTTTGATGTGCCACATCTTTTGAAGGGATTTAGAAATAATATGCTAGTAAAAGATGTACATTTTGTTCAAAATTCTGTATCAAAAATAGCTAAGTGGTCCCATATTGTACAATCATACACCTACGATCAAGCAAGAGGGGAAGACTTTTTCCAAATGCACAAATTAACAGATTGTCATATTTTCCCCGATAAACTTAGAAAAATGAAGGTCAAGGTTGCTGCTCAGGTGTTCAGCAGGACAGTAGGAACTACCATGAAATCTTTGGCAGATACTGTGGATGATATTGACGATGGGGCATCACAGACTGCTGATCTTATCTTATTTATAAATAAACTTTTCGACAGTTTAAATGGCAGTTCTCTCAATGCTGATAGTATTATTTGTAAATACCGTTGTGGAGTCAGATTAACATCTCCCCACTGGAAATTTTGGCAGGAAGCTATTTCCATCTTAAAATCAGTAAAATTTGTAGATTCCTAAAACTAAAAAATATCAATACCACCTACAGTGCGTAACTGGATTACAACTCTGGAAGCAATATCATATTTGAGTAATAAATTACTTACATGTTATAAATTTACTTTTGTGCTTCCACGTAACCTTAACCAAGACCCCATTGAAAACTTTTTTGGCATGGTAAGAAGTCAGGGTGCACGTAACATTAACCCCTCTAGTTCAAATTTTATAGATGCTTTTAAGTCGCTTCTCATATCAAACTTATCTCATACTCGCTCCATTGGAGCAAATTGTGAAAATGATGACGGTGAAATTTTAGATTCATTAAAACTTTTTTTAACATCGGACATCGAAGTCACTCCTTACCAACAAGTTCTTCAAGACAGAAAAGTGTCAATATGTTGCGGTTTGTAAATATATAGCTGGTTATGTGGCAAAACGGGCTCTATCTAAATTTGGATCTTGTTGTGAATGTAGACTGGATCTTAAATCTGAAATACAGTTACCGGGGCATAGTTTAATAACTTCTAGGGCATGTGGTCCAAATACTTTAATCCACCCAACAATCAAAATCTATAAAGTTTTTAATACCATTGTCAATCACTGCAAAAATAATTTACCGATTATTCGCCATAAGTTTCATGTTATGTCGAGTTTGAAGGAAATAGTACTATCTAAATTAAATCTAGCATGTTTATCTTGTCCAGCACATAGAGGCCATCTTTTTGATTTTATTGTTAACTTAGTATTATGATTATATATTTTTCTTGGTGTAAACAAATGAACTTTCTATTAACTGGGCGAAAAAAATTAGAGTCTTGCATTGTTGATCCTCTCAAATTACAAGCTAGAAAGTCTTATAATAAAAGACTTAAGAATAAGAAGCGCAGACAATAGAGTAGATACATGCATACCCTTTTCTTCTTACCTGCCATATTAGCACTTCATTTCATTACTTAATAAGCTTATAAGTGCTTCCTTCTTGTTTTATTCCTAAGCAGCAGCCTAGAAATGTCAATGTGAAATAAAATAAATTATCCACCATTAATAATATTCTTTTGTTTCAGAATGGTGATTGTTGATGCCATGGCTCTTAATCTGCACGAAGAAAATATTTTTCATCCAGGATTAGCAGGGATCCAATGCTGATCACAATGCTGAACAATTTTTAAATAATATTCAATTGTTATTTTTGATAATCCAATATACTAACCACACATGTATATAATATTATTTTATAAGTGTCAGTTTTCTTTCTCGATTCTTTCTGACGCATATAATAGAATCGATTGATTTATTTTAACAGTAAAATAAAACTATTAAAAATGTTTTTTAAAAATTTTATTTATGTATTCCTATTCCATAATAAATTTATTGTGCAATATCAATATAAAATTGTTTTTTTAAATACAAGACAGAAAAATTAAATTGCGTGCTAATACTTGTATTTAATTAAGCAATTTTGTATTGATATTGTACAATAAATATCAATATATAATGCAACGCAGTGATTTGAATTTTCGCGCCATCGTCAAGCTTCTTGTATGCCACACTAGATAGCGCTGCGATCGACGCCAAAAGTACTTAGATATAGTACCATAGTTTCCTGTCTAAAGATATCTGTAGTCTGTGGGTCACACAGCTGGAAAAAGCAAATGTCGCGCGTGTGAAAAACGGTTCAAATTTAAAACCTGTGCAAATCTACGGCGTCTGTGTCCTTCTTTCGTTATTGTTTTTGTGTTTGTGCCGGTCTTATCACCTTTTCTCTTTTATTATTTATTTTTAAACCTTCTCTTATTTTCTCGCCTGTAATAATCATAACAATGTCAAAAAAGTGTTGTGTGCTTTCTTGTCAAATATCCGGGGACATCTTCAAACTATATTGCTTTCCCAAAAATGAGCCCGATGTCTTTAAAACTTGGATTAGTAACATTAATAACCCAAAATTAGACACATTATCACATAGTAGAATTCGCTGTGCATTTCGCGTATGTCAAAGACATTTTCAGGCAAAGTTCATTGAGGGAAACTGTAGGCTACTTCCTGGAGCAATGCCGGCTTTATTTACTGAAGAAGAAATAGCCGAGGAAGCAAAAATAAAAAAAGAATTTAATATACCACAAAACTGCGCTAATTTTCAAGGTAATATTGCTGAAGTAAATTTGTAAAATCATATAAACCATGCTCATGTTTTGTCATTCAATTGTTTTAATGCAAAATAACAAATTACTGTTGAAGGACGAAGACCGGAACACCTCATCACTACTGGCCATAGAAGTAATATTACTGGTGAGTAGACATTTTATAAATCCCTGTCCGTTTTTATTATCTAACTCTTTTTATCCAGTGTAACTCTTTATCTATCTGTTTTTAGATCCCCTTGTCTCTGGTGGACCTACAGCTACAAAAAGAAGATGTACCACTAACATTTCTCGTAAATATTTCATTGACTATACAATTATTATTTTTGAATAATTTAAATAGCGCTATTTTTGTGAAACTCACCTCATAGGCGCTGTACTATAAAGAAATATCCCAACATCATGCCTGTGTCCTGTGAACTTTTTATAGTAGTTTCGGATTGCGCTTGAACTTTTTCCCTTCGAAATGCCGAATTGCTGCGTGCCTAACTGTAGCAATAGGAAAAATCTTCATCGTTTTCCGAGACGGTATCCACATTTGTTTCGCGAACGGGTGAACCGCGTTAAAAGTCCCAAGTTTGACAATTTATCCGATAAAAACATAAACCGACTTTGTTTTGTGTGCATTAAACACTTCAATGCTTTCAACTTCAGCAAATATAATTCAGCTTTTATCATTCTCTGCATAATTACTTGATGAACGTGACTAATCGTCGCGTTTGGGAAACAAGGTTCTATCAAACAAAATATGTTTTTTTACTTCCAACCTTTATAGTATTTATATTTAAATATCAATTCTATCTGCATCAAAATTTCAAAGAAAAGCGAAATCAACCCTTAAGTTTATTAAGACAATATCCATAGAAAATATTAGATAAAATAATTTCTTCATTTCAAACTCTCATATCGTAAAAAAAATTATGAATCTACATAGAACCTTATTTACCCACTGCAACGTAATGTTACATTGTTTCTTTGTCATGATTCACTTAGGTGCTTATTTTTATTGACAGTCTTCAGAGCCTATAGGGAAAGCATATTTTCATTCATCTAAAACCGTATTATAAAAGTCTACGGTGTATGCAAATAGAGAGCGATTTGCCGATAAATTTTGATGATTTCAATGTAATGGTTTTTGAAAGCATTACTAAATGTGAGATCACTGTGAACCAGGTCACCCTGAAACTGGTAGAAGTAAAAAAAATATGCAAAAAAGATAAACGAGCTATGCTGAGACTCAGTTAAGGAACCATTGCTCAGGGTATATATTCCGATGGGATGTTAAAATTTATCTTCAATTTTATCTCCAAAGTAAAATTAAGTTTTCTGTATGAAAAATATAATATGTTTACATTTTTTTTCTAAGCTTCACCCACTATCATTGGCGGCTGGGTCAAATCCCTCCTGAAAGAAGTGGGTATTTCGGCATCCGCTGGTAGTACTAGGTCAGCTGTGGCTTCCTTAAACTGGATTCAACATTTTTATCCCCCCACCCAACAGTTACAGTTGTGTTTTTTTTTTTTTTTTTTTTTTTTTTTTCACAGTAAAAAAATCGATTGATTCGATTTTTGAATTCGATTATTTGCATGTCTCGAATGCTTGTATTTCGATTATCTAAATATCTCGATTATTCCCATCATTACTGCAGAGGCTCGGGGGAGCCAGCAAGTGCTTCAGGATGCCTTCCATCTCGACCGGTCAACTGGTCTTGTCCCATTCCGGTAACCGAGATGGAGAATTCGCTTTTCCGAAGCAAGTTTCTGGAAAACGCACAGTTGCGGTCCCGAAAGATAAGCCCTTTCGTGCTCAGAGGGCTGACCCTGGGCGGGACCCACAACCGTCCATCTCTCGGGTCTTTGGACGGAGGAACAAGCGCAGTGGCACAGCAACCGTCAGGAGATGTTTGACATTTTGAAAGCATTCAAGTACCTGAGCGAGACTTTGAAGCATTCTTCAGTACTTGTTCAGTCGGCCAACAAGACGGTTCTAGCGTATCTTCGAAACGAAGGAGGCACAAGGTCAGTTACGTTGCTTCTTCTTACTTATCAAATATTGAGCATAATAGATCAGCACAGTATCACTCTGGAAGTTCAACACCTCCCAGGTCGATACAACGGCCTCGCAGACCATCTTTCTCGTGGTATGAAGCTACCGGAATGGTCTCTTTTGCCTCAGGCAACGGAACCTATCTTCAGGAAATGGGGAACTCCGGTAATAGATCTATTTGCCTCGGAAACAGCTCACGTGGTGGAGCAATATGTTTCGATGGATACCAAAGACCCGAATGCTCTGTTCCACAATGCCTTCAGCAGATTCTGGACTTACCCATTGGCTTGGATATTCCCTCCCCCATGCTTGATTCCTCGTGTCCTAGCATACTTGAGAGAATTGACAGGGATGTACATGCTCATAGCGCCCAAGTGGCCCAAAGTGTTCTGGCTCCCAGACATCCGAGCGAGGGCCGTGAGACTCGCTCTAGCAGAGAACGATCTCGTGAACAACCTCGAGGATACTTCCACAGGTTACCATCCGCCCAGAATCTACGACATCCATCTGAATGTTTGGCTGATTGGGGTTGGGAAGAATCTTTAACCGAGTGGTCTCCAGCGGAAAAGTTACTTTTAACATCTAGTTGGAGGGACTCCACTCTTAAAGCTTATTTAGTAGCATGGAATAGATGGCGAAAATGGTCCAACACATATAATGTTGACCTCAAAAACCCATCTGGAAACCAGTTGGCCCGATTTCTAGCATACTTGAAAGTAAAAGTAGGTCTTGCTCCTAGCTCTATTTCACTTCACAAATCAGCTGTTTCCATGCTTAGCATTCCTAACAGGAACAGCCAGCTTAGTGGCCACCCGATAGTGAAACAAGTCATGAAGGGCATAGCTTAAACCACTCTTAAATCACATAAACCACCAATTTGGTATCCCAGGATTGTATGCAGTTGGCTAGAGAATAATCCACCAACAGATATAACCCTGTTTGAAGCATCACGTAGATGTGCTTTAATTTTATTACTCGCATCTGGGCGAAGAGTTCACGATCTTACACTTTTAAGGTGTTCGCCAGATTATTTTGTTGATTCTACTGACCACATTATCCTATGGCCAGTGTTTGGATCAAAAACTGACTCGTCTCTACACAGACAGTCAGGTTGGAAGCTTTTGAAGATTAATGTAGAAGCTATATATCCTGTGTTCTGGCTTAGGAAAGTATATACCCTGGGTAAAGACCGAAGAGAGGAAGGAAGTAACCTTTTTGTTTCTACTTGTGGTACTGCAATGGAGTATCTTTGGTTCCACCAGCTCGGTTGTAGGGGAAGGCATTCTGAACCCTGAAGACCCTGAAAAAATGAACCCCCTGAAACATAAATAACTGTAAATATTGAGTTCTTAGTGTGTTGTATTGTACCAGAGTTAGTGTTGCTGTACTGGTGATACTACTTTATAATACAAGGCAGCTAATGATTTTTATAAATCATTTTTTTGCAAAGCGTGCATACTTCGCACCCTTTCATATTTGCCATTGTAGGCCTACTGTATCTAACACCACAAAAGACAGGCCAATTGTTTCATTAGCCTCTAACTCAATGCCAAACTAACTAAATAACTTATAGTTTTATACTTAATTACTATAAAGAAAACGTCAATATTTAAATTTGTTGCAACAGTGAAGGAAAGCAACAGTCTGCAAGCTTTTGGACATACTCAAAACATTGTTAAAATATCAGTAGTCATTAATATCGGTCTGCATACATAAAAAATATAAATAAAAAATGATGTGGTACCTATGGCGTTCTATCCTCTCTGCCCATCCCTACAAGGAAATTTGATGGTTATTTAGAAATCAGAGGACAGCCGCAACAGATGTACATACTTAAATTACGAGGTCATAGCTTTAGACTCCACAATTCATTAATGTAGTGGAGATTCATTGTACACATAAAATTGGTCCCAGCCACACACAAAAACAGCGGTTGCCACTTGTTACCTGTAACCTTCACCTGACACTCCAAATGTTGACATCTGCTACTCAAGAGCAGACAATCATAAAGCAAAAATCATGGCTAATAACTATTTATGTCATCTACTTGTCACCACTGGCGGTCACATCTGTCTTTAAGTGGCTGGTGACTTATGGCTGTGGCGATTTGCCCGTGAACTGGTAGCCCTATCCATTTAGATATATTAACTGATAATTAACACTTATCTAATCTTATGGAAAAAGATGAGAACTTTCGGCCTATAAATAAGGTTGATTAATCTTTTAATTTATTTGTTTCCATCAAATAGGAATGAATTCCGAACCTGTAAACATGGACCCTGTAATAGATATTCTTATGAGCTCCTCAGAACTCCCTGAAGCTGGTTTGAAAGGTAGCCTTATCAGTTTATACATTTTAACTTTTAAAAAATGCTTATTATATTATGCTTAAAAATTCATATTTATTTTATTCTTATTAAATATTAATTTCTGCATGTATAAATAAAGTTTATTAATCTTTTACTACTTTTATTTTCATGAAATAGGTAAAAATTCTAAGCATTCAAACATTGACCCTATGAAAAAGATTCTTGTGAGCTCCTCAGAACTTCCTGAAGCTGGTTTGAAAGGTAGCCTTATCAATTTATACATCTTAACTTTTAAAAAATGCTTATTATATTATGCTTAAAAATTCATATTTATTTTATTCTTATGAAATATTAATTTCTGCATGCATAAATAAAGTTTATTGATCTTTTACTGCTTTTATTTTCATGAAATAGGTAAAAATTCCAAACATTCAAACGTTGACCCTATGAAAAAGATTCTTGTGAGCTCCTCAGAACTTCCTAAAGCTGGTTTGAAAGGTAGCCTTATCAATTTATACATTTTAACTTTTAAAAATCGCTTATTATATTGTGCTTAAAAAATCATATTTATTTTATTCTCATGAAATATTAATTTCTACATGTATAAATAAAGTTTATTAATCTTTTACTACTTTTATTTTCATTAAATAGGTAAAATTTTTAAACATTCAAACGTTGACCCTATGAAAAAGATTCTTGTGAGCTCCTCAGAACTTCCTGAAGCTGGTTTGAAAGGTAGCCTTATCAATTTATACATTTTAACTTTTAAAAAATGGTTATTATATTATGCTTAAATATTCATATTTATTTTATTCTTATGAAATATTAATTTCTACATGTATAAATAAAGTTTATTAATCTTTTACTACTTTTATTTTCATTAAATAGGTAAAAATTCTAAACATTCAAACGTTGACCCTATGAAAAAGATTCTTGTGAGCTTCTCAGAACTTCCTGAAGCTGGTTTGAAAGGTAGCCTTATCAATTTATACATTTTAACTTTTAAAAAATGCTTATTATATTATGCTTAAAAAATCATATTTATTTTATTCTTATGAAATATTAATTTCTGCATGTATAAATAAAGTTTATTGATCTTTTACTGCATTTATTTTCATGAAATAGGTAAAAATTCTAAACATTCAAACGTTGACCCTATGAAAAAGATTCTTGTGAGCTCCTCAGAACTTCCTGAAGCTGGTTTGAAAGGTAGCCTTATCAATTTATACATCTTAACTTTTAAAAAATGCTTATTATATTATGCTTAAAAATTCATATTTATTTTATTCTTATGAAATATTAATTTCTGCATGCATAAATAAAGTTTATTGATCTTTTACTGCTTTTATTTTCATGAAATAGGTAAAAATTCCAAACATTCAAACGTTGACCCTATGAAAAAGATTCTTGTGAGCTCCTCAGAACTTCCTAAAGCTGGTTTGAAAGGTAGCCTTATCAATTTATACATTTTAACTTTTAAAAATCGCTTATTATATTGTGCTTAAAAAATCATATTTATTTTATTCTCATGAAATATTAATTTCTACATGTATAAATAAAGTTTATTAATCTTTTACTACTTTTATTTTCATTAAATAGGTAAAATTTTTAAACATTCAAACGTTGACCCTATGAAAAAGATTCTTGTGAGCTCCTCAGAACTTCCTGAAGCTGGTTTGAAAGGTAGCCTTATCAATTTATACATTTTAACTTTTAAAAAATGGTTATTATATTATGCTTAAATATTCATATTTATTTTATTCTTATGAAATATTAATTTCTACATGTATAAATAAAGTTTATTAATCTTTTACTACTTTTATTTTCATTAAATAGGTAAAAATTCTAAACATTCAAACGTTGACCCTATGAAAAAGATTCTTGTGAGCTTCTCAGAACTTCCTGAAGCTGGTTTGAAAGGTAGCCTTATCAATTTATACATTTTAACTTTTAAAAAATGCTTATTATATTATGCTTAAAAAATCATATTTATTTTATTCTTATGAAATATTAATTTCTGCATGTATAAATAAAGTTTATTGATCTTTTACTGCATTTATTTTCATGAAATAGGTAAAAATTCTAAACATTCAAACGTTGACCCTATGAAAAAGATTCTTGTGAGCTCCTCAGAACTTCCTGAAGCTGGTTTGAAAGGTAGCCTTATCAATTTATACATTTTAACTTTTAAAAAATGCTTATTATATTATGCTTAAAAATTCATATTTATTTTATTCTTATGAAATATTAATTTCTGCATGTATAAATAAAGTTTATTGATCTTTTACTGCTTTTATTTTCATGAAATAGGTAAAAATTACAAACATTCAAACGTTGACCCTATGAAAAAGATTCTTGTGAGCTCCTCAGTACTTCCTGAAGCTGGTTTGAAAGGTAGCCTTATCAATTTATACATTTTAACTTTTAAAAAATGGTTATTATATTATGCTTAAATATTCATATTTATTTTATTCTTATGAAATATTAATTTCTGCATGCATAAATAAAGTTTATTGATCTTTTACTGCTTTTATTTTCATGAAATAGGTAAAAATTACAAACATTCAAACGTTGACCCTATGAAAAAGATTCTTGTGAGCTCCTCAGAACTTCCTAAAGCTGGTTTGAAAGGTAGCCTTATCAATTTATACATTTTAACTTTTAAAAAATGCTTATTATATTGTGCTTAAAAAATCATATTTATTTTATTCTCATGAAATATTAATTTCTACATGTATAAATAAAGTTTATTAATCTTTTACTACTTTTATTTTCATTAAATAGGTAAAATTTTTAAACATTCAAACGTTGACCCTATGAAAAAGATTCTTGTGAGCTTCTTAGAACTTCCTGAAGCTGGTTTGAAAGGTAGCCTTATCAATTTGTACATTTTAACTTTTAAAAAATGCTTATTGTATTATGCTTAAAAATTCACATTTATTTTATTTTTATGAAATATTAATTTCTGCATGTATAAATAAAATTTATTAATCTTTTACTGCTTTTATTTTCATGAAATAGGTAAAAATTTCAAACATTCAAACGTTGACCCTATGAAAAAGATTCTTGTGAGCTTCTCAGAACTTCCTGAAGCTGGTTTGAAAGGTAGCCTTATCAATTTATACATTTTAACTTTTGAAAAATGCTTATTATATTATGCTTAAAAATTCATATTTTTTTAATTCTTATGAAATATTAATTTCTGCACGTATAAATAAAGTTTATTAATCTTTTACTGCATTTATTTTCATGAAATAGGTAAAAAATTTAAACATTCAAATGTTGACCCTATGAAAAAGATTCTTGTGAGCTCCTCAGAACTTCCTGAAGCTGGTTTGAAAGGTAGCCTTATCAATTTATACATTTTAACTTTTAAAAAATGCTTATTATATTATGCTTAAAAATTCATATTTATTTTATTCTTATGTAATATTAATTTCTGCATGTATAAATAAAGTTTATTAATCTTTTACTGCTTTTATTTTCATTAAATAGGTAAAAATTCTAAACGCTCAAACGTTGACCCTATGAAAAAGATTCTTGTGAGCTCCTCAGAATTTCCTGAAGCCGGTTTGAAAATGCTACGGGGCAAGTAAGTGTAAATAAATTACTGTATGTGAAATATTTTTTTTATTTTTAATATAAAATTATATAGGTACAGTCAAACTTGGTTATTATGAGGAAGATGGGACCGACTGAATTTGCTCGTTATAAGCACTACTCGCTATACCAGAGAAAGGTTTTATCGCCATTGCATATTGTCACTAAGTTAACAAATAATTATGCGTATAGTTCATACAGATAATTGAAAAAATAAAACTATTTTAATAAATGCTCACAAACATACTACTTTCTAATTTTAAAATGCAGATAAATAAACATTCTTATTTTTCCACAATATTAACACTGTGGATAAGATTATTTATTACACACCATAAGATTTTTCACACCACATTCTATTTCACTAATAATCATCACTTTTTCACAATCTAAGAGACACTTCCTTTTGTTAGTAGACACGTTTATAATTCAAGGGTTAGTTTTTGTCTGATCTGACATCACTCACTAGTATTGTTTATTATGCACTGACCATAAAACATTAAAAAAACTGAAAAGATGTCATTCATGAACTACAAAAGACGTTGTAAATTGTAATGTGGTGCCGAGCCAGTACTTACAGGGTTTAGCTTGGATTTTTTACACGCAATTTCAACCATGTGTGTGATACTTTTTCAACGTTGGCGAAAACACCAGGTAAGGTACTTAGACACTTATATAGTGTCATAAACATCACCCGATCCCGGCCCAGCTGCATCGGTCCTAAGTTAGCTACCAGTTTAGATTTTATTACTCAGGTTCTTATTTGAAAAATTATGTTTTTAAACGATTGAAAAATTTTTGCTCAACCGTTGAAAATATTTTTGTTCGGTATGTCCCGAGAAGTAGCTCGTTATAAAAGTGAATGAATGAATGTATGGAGAAAACCAACAACTAAAATGTCAATTAATGTTTCCTCGTTACATCCGAGATCTCGCAATTTTCGTGATCGTTATAACCCAGTTCGACTGTATATAAAAACTTTTTTGCAAACCTTCTTTTAAAGAGTTTTTTTTTTCTACTGACATTTCTTGGTGGAACTGCATTTTAATTATAATAGTAAAAATACTTTATAGTTTTATTCCACTTTTATTTATAATTATTTTATAACTTCTTTTAAAGGATGATTTATTAAACATCTTTACGTCTATACTAATATTATAAATACGAAAGCGTGTTTTTCTGTTTGTTTGTGTTTTATTCACGTCGCAGCAGAGTGACCAATCAACTTGATTTTTCGCACAGGGATAGCTGGAGGCTGAGAAGTAAAATAGGTTACTTTTGATCCCGGAAAAATAATATCGCTCCCGGGGAATTTTCTTAGTGGAAAAATGAATTAATATTATGATCGAATAACGATACTACGTCGCCATACTAACAGATCGTCGTTGTTTGCATAGCGATAGTTAAAGGAACGGCAATTGATCAGTACTTTTTATCCCGGAAAAATATGTCATTCGTCGGGAAAATTACTATTCTTTATTTATTTTAATTTTATTTTTAATCTTGAAATAAGGGGACACATAAACATATTCTCATGTGAACTCTAATAATGACAATGTATATATATTTCATTTGAACGTAGTTATGCAGAAAGCAGCCAGTCCACAATTTCGGAAAAATGAGATATTGTTGTTATCGGGTGCAGTAAGGTCGATTCTATGTTCTGCTAAAAACAGCCAGACCGCTTTCATATAAAAAACTGTATTAATCACCTCCGGAAAAAGATGTCGATCACAAAAATGGCATTTCTCAATTTGCAGAAAACACCCACAAAACCAGAAAAATCTTATGGTACTTTAAAAATCTTTTTAACTGGTCAAATACACAATAAGATTCTTGTTTTTAATATATAAAAAAAACTTATGTATTCATTGTTTATCGTTTGTTAATGTCAAAAACATTCAAACTATTATGTAGATTTTATAATTCACTCTTTTCACAAAATGGCTATTATCTCAGTTTCACTTTTCTGTGGCTGGCTGCTTTCTGTATAACTACCTTTAATGCATGTTTCTTAATCTTCTGTTAGCAATTTGGCAAATTTTTTCTTCATCAATTTTTCCAGGCACCCTGAAGTTGATGAGAGATAACAGTTCAGGGCAATCCCAAATTGAATTTACAATTTTGAATAAATATATTTATATACAGGTGTTCTTTAAACCCTGTCACATCCGAAACCACGATGATCAGTATGAGCAAGAAGACATTGGCACATTAAAATAATTTTTTGGATCGAATAGAATTTACAAAAATAAAATATCAAATAAAACAACTGGTTGCTTAGTTCTGCAGGGGAGAAACGAGGGGGAAGTCTGATACACTGTCAACCGTGCGGCCACGCTCCCCTCGCTTCTCCCCTGCAGAAGTCAGCAACCATTTGTTTTTTTTCATATTTAATTTTTTTTAAATTTTCTTCATTCTAAATATTTTTTTTAATATGCTAATATGTCTTCTTGCCCATACTGATCATCATGGTTTTGGATGTGACAGGGTTTAAAGAACTTCCTGTATATTTGAATATCATAAATATGTATGAAAATATTAAATATCTTATGAAAATATTCATTAAATTATTTTTGCTCTGCTTACCAAAGTTGTGGAAACATATAAGAGCATTTAAATACATGCGTATTTTGAAGTAAATTCGTCTCTAGATAAGAATAACGACTTAACACACGTTGGCACGAAATTTTAAACAATGAAACTAATTATTTGTAGTCGTTAGGTACAGATTAGGTAAATTTGATTTGAAATCGGTTAGGTAAGCCTGGCTTTTGGGCTTCTATGGAAATACCGTCACTGATTCAAATAATATAATTACACAGAACATATTGACTGGCTTTTTCTTGAAACATATAGTAAAATAATTCTTTATCTTATTTTAAAAACATATTTTACTAATTTTTGAATTCTGATGACACAGTTACAACTCAAAAGTCTGTAATCAAATGTCTCGCCAGTCACAGCGGAATGCGAATTAATACGAATTACGAAACTAAAATAATTGATTTCTTTATTTTTCCATGTGTTTTTAGATTTGAACTTTTACAACCAAAGTATAATGGCTTTGATAAAGATACTTTCAATGAGTTTACAAAAGAAATTAAACAACTGATTCCTGGTGTTAATGCAGTTATATGGTGTTCAAGGTTAAGTTTCGGAAAAGATCTTTTAGATAAAGCAGGTAATAATTGATTTTTTTTGTTTCACAACCTCCTTGAAAATATGTAGTAAAAGGTGCAAAGCAATTTTACTATTTACATGTTTGTAAAAATACAAAAATATATATATACATTTTAGGTCAATTTCATAAAAATAAAAACTTGTGAAGTACTGTTACAGTTAAAATTTATACAAATATTTTGCTTAGTGTCAAACTTACTAAACAATTTAAATTATCTATTGTAATAAACGTATATTTTGTATACGCTTAGAAAACTTAACAGTTTTACACTGTACATACTTGATACTCGTGGCACAATGAGATGATTAATATTATTTTATAGGCATTTTATCCCTATAATGGTGATTCAACTTGTAATGAATATTGTAAATATTTTAGGTAGACAATTAAAGGTAGTGTCTGTAATGTCAGCTGGGATCGATCACATAGATAAACAAGAGGTCTTATCTCGTAATATCGTTCTTAGTAACACACCTAATGTGCTCAATGACGCAGTAGCAGATATGGCCATACTTTTACTTCTCGGGGCTTCAAGAAGGGTTCCTGAAGCCATCGAACAGTGCAAAACGTAATTATATACACACAAACTTAAATTGTACATTAAATGAAATGTTTTTTACTGCAATAGTTTTATTTTCAGTGGTGAGTGGCAAGTAGGTCCTCAGAAAATGTTGGGACCAGATATTAAAGGCAGCACAGTAGGAATAGTTGGTTTGGGTGGAATAGGGCAAACTATTGTCAAAAGGCTTCAAGGATTTAATGTAGATAACATCTTATATTGTGGCCCCAAGGAAAAGCCAGAAGGTATTTTAGTTTGTATGTTGATAAAAAAGTAATATTATAACAGAGACGGAAAAGGGAATATGGAAGTCTTTTGTCATTGGCCGGTTTAAGCGGCCACTTTACATACTGCGTAAAACGTTCACCATCCTTGCTCTGTTTGAACATCCATATTTTCTCAATTCGTCTATCTGTTAATTGTGAAGTTAAAGAGCCGAAACCTTTATGGATGGGATGAGATTCGTCCGACTGAACTATTTAACCTTCATACTAGACAGTGCCTAAACCAGTTGGTTTTATCAGTATTTTGTGTATGTCGAAATGTTTGTAGACAAGGACTGCATTTTACCGCCTAGGGAATATGAAGTAATTTATGAGTGGAAGTGACAAAAACATAACGCAAAGATATATTTTTTAATGTTTTGAACACCAATACAATTATTGATAAAATTACATTCTCTTCATTCTCTCTCAAAATCGGTTTTCTGTCATTTTTTTGGTATAGTTGGCTTTATATGAAAAGGCTGTACATAAACTCTTCGTCTATGTAAAAAGAAGTACATTAAAAAAAATTGCAACATAACTAACGCCTTCATCCAGCCATGTCTTTAATTTTCTTTTAAAAAATCCTTCTAATCTGTATTTTTTATTTTCAGGTGCCAGGCTAAATGTAAAATTTGTGTCATTTGATGAATTGCTGAAAAGAAGCGACTTTATTTTCTTAGCCTGTCCATTAAATGAGAGCACAAAACATTTAATGAATGCTGATGCATTCAATAAAATGAAAAACACCGCAGTCCTTATCAATGTTAGTCGTGGAGGTCAGTTTTTATTTCTTATTTGAAAATATTTTTTATGCGTACGCATTTATTATATTTGTATGTTGATAATATTTTTTTATAGGTGTGGTGGATCAAGAGGCTTTGATCGATGCATTGAGAAATAAGAAGATCTGGTCTGCTGGATTAGATGTCACTACACCAGAACCGTTACCAAAAAACAATCCACTGAATTCATTATCAAATTGTTGTAAGTTTAACGAAATAATCTGCATATTCAAAACTAAGAGTCTTGATCGAACACATATCTGCATGTAATTTTACACTCAATTTGTTAAGATCGTGTTTCAGGAGAGTACTCCTCCATTTATTATAGTTTATATTTCTTTGATTTTAAAATTATACACTATGACTCACTTAAATAATCAATAACAGAAAAGTGCTTACTGTTTCCTTACAAAAAAAATATGTCTTAAAACTGGCAGATACAAAAACTCAGTGAATTGTTATAAATATATGTATAGACGGTGTCTACGTTTAAGGCGCGCGGAAGGAATGCGGTAATGTGTGTTAACGCTGCCTGGTTGAGTTCAATATAAATTTGGAACCTCGATATTTAAGAATATAATATATTCGTGAATATCGACCAGCCAATTTTTATCTAAACTCAACCGGACAGCGTCACAACACACTACTGAATTCCTCCTGTACTATTAAATGTTAAATTGTTTCCCTATAAAATTCTATAATTTTTTTGTATTTTTAAAATTTTAGTTTTGATGCCACATTTGGGAAGTGCGACTGTTAACACCAGAAATGAAATGGCAAAGCTTGCATCTTTAAACGCCATTTTGGGGTTGAATGGGAAGCCCGTACTCACACGAGTGTCTTAAAATTATAAAACCTTTTGTTTACATAAAAATAAAATACTAAAGTCGTTAAATGTTACATTTTTATTACCTACATATAATTTTATGTTATAATAAGGTTACATTTATACATTTTTTCTATATATTTTCAAATAACTTATGCTTCGTTGACAGACAATTTTAAATCATTTAACAATGAATCTATACGTTCTTCTAATGACATTATGTGTCCTGTGTTGCAATTGTCACTTCCAATAAATGTTAAAATCAGGGGTAATTTATTTATTTGTATTGTAATGCTGCGTTGAAGTGATCACCAAGATGGTCGCCATTGTAACGCTGTGGCCCTTACGCATGTTGATGCTCATAAGACCACCTACATGGTATGGATAGCCACTGAACAAAAATCAACCATATAAATTTTGCTCACTTCCAAATGGGTAAAGACAAAATACAAACTCATCCTAGACAATGGAAGGGTTGTCTAATCAACAAGGCCAAGATAAATAAAAAGGTGAATTCTGGACGACGTTCAAATCGACCTCAAGCGGATTATACCCATAGTTTTCTATTCAATAAATGCCAGAGGAAAAAAGACACCATTAAAATAGATAAATAAATAAACAGTACCCATTTGTAAATGAAAAATAATTAAATAAATAAATCAAATAAATGATTTATCATATATTATTAATATTTAAAGCATTAACTTTGTGGTCAAAGATTTTACTAAATGTTATTAAATATTTGTATATAACCACTTACCGACTTTTCTATGTCTACCGGTTTCGAGACGTACACGTCTCTTCGTCAGGACACTAATTAAACCAACGTGCAAAACCCACTATACACTTTCACTTTTTATAGTTGTTGCACAAAAATATAAAACCAACATGACATGCTTTTTGATCAGCAAATGCACTGATTAGGACACACAGTGCATGTTTGTCACTGATTAGGACAACAGACAAGCATGGATAAAAAACGTAATCAAAAATAGACATTGATATGTACTCATTGATTTAGTATTAAAAAAATCACTTACTTTGTCAATCAACCAATAAAAGGATATCACGGGTTGTGACACACGAATACCAAATCAGCTTAGTTTCATTACGTAATAATTTTTTTTTGCGCAAAAGTAAAAAATTAGGCACAGACTACCTACCTCAGTAAAAAAAGTTATGTTAGCTCAAATCCATTTACATGATTAATCGACAGATGCCCGTCTTTGTTATTACAGTACATATTTAAAGTTGGAAGTTTTATCATTCAACGGAAGAAGTTGAAGAATATATTTAGTTAGTGAATTTACCTAATATAAAGGCTAATATTACGAAACATCTTACAGCTACAAAGCGCATGGGGCGATAAAATTCTAGCAACGAATTTTTTTTTTTTTTAATTTGGCAAAAATAAAATTATTCAATAATGTCACTTTATGACATGCAGTAAGATGTATTGCCTATGTAACTTTATCAATGTTTATCGGTATGTTTCTAAAACACAAACATGTCTTGAATGCATAGAATTAAGAATAGTTTAGGAGCGTTAATCATATTTGAATACATCGGACTGTGTCCAATAATTCCCCCACTCCGGCTTACTTTCGCCGCTCGCATTCGTGAAGTCGCCGGGTAATGTTGCTTGATGGGGAAAAAAAATAATCATAACACAAATTTAAGGTATAAAAAAGTAATTTGTTAATTTCTCTAAAATTTTATTGTGCACGCGGAAACATTGATTGACACAACAGAGTAGATGAAGTAAAGGGTCATTTAATAAGAGTCATTGAATTAATGAACTTAAAATATAAAACAAATTTTAATTGACATAAAACTGATATTTTTATATCATGTTAAATAATATTTTATGTTTTAAAGATAATGTCGTTCAAATGTCCCCCACGGCGTTGTTTAATCCGAGGTCTAATATTCATTGGTTCTTTTTTTAGATGAGCAAAGTAGGGTAAAAAAAAATCTACCCTGGCAACACTAACGAAATTTATTTTTAAGTAATGCATTTGTTATATACACATTCATTTGCAAATTACAGATGAAATGTGATTGCATCCTGTTTTTTTAAGATCCTAGCAGTATTTCTAAACTTTAAAAGGACACAACACGACATAGTTGAATTCAAATCAGGAGTTGCGTACTGAGCGACGTCTACACTGAAACTAATTGGTCAAAACGTAAACCTACTCATTTATGAGTAGTTGAGTCGCCTTCTGTTTGATATGCGTATGCGGTTTCTGGACTATTCTTAATTCTATGCTTGAATGCTTTTTTCTTACGTTAAAGCTTAGAAAACATTCAATGAACTGCCAGAAAAAGTGGCAATTATCTTGTGTTCGGTTTATTCGAGAATTTTTTAAAAAGGTTTTTTTTTAAATACCATGTTTTGTTTGTCTAGTATGGTAAATGGTACATTAGACATTAGCCATCGTAACCTTGGTGGTGACTTTAGAGACATCTTTGAAAATACAGCCAAACTAGAATGACCATAAAATGGTTTCATTTTTGGGTTAATTCTGAAAGCTTAAATTTTTTGCCGCTAGATCGCCAAATCGAGAAATTTCAAGTAGTCTAAGCATGAGAGTCTCCACCTTAATACGGGGTGGTATTTTTTAATTTTCTTACTTTATTTCCATTTTACCATTTGTTTGTTTGAAAATCAGTATTAATTTGTTTTTACAAAATTCTTTTTTTTGTATTACTTTTTATTACGGTTACTTACAATAAACACACGACTTTTTTCGTATTCGCGTCCCGGCTTACTAGAAATAAAATCCGTGCTAGAACGTGACTTCTGTTTTTCTATTAGTTTTGGTAAAAAAATCTAAAATGAGCATACCTAATAGTCCACAAGGAGCGTAGAATCATATATAGAGCGTAGAATCATATTTGAATACATATAGTCTTTGTGTTGATGAAAATCTCAGCTTAGTATTTTATTATAAGTTCAAATTCAGTATTTTGTAAATTTAGATACATATCTAGTCGGTGTTGGTGACACCTGGTATTGGTAGGTATTTAGAGAACTACCCACACTACTACCTACGGTAAGAACCAAAGAACATACAATCAGCATACAATATTGTGGATGTAGGCAGAGCTTAAATTATTACAAAAAATATTGTTATTAATTTATAAAAAATATGAGAAATAAATAATGAGTATTTAATGTAGTTTTACTTCTCCAGACGCATTGTAATGTTTATTTTTATGTCTAATGTAAAATGACTATTCACGCTTCACACAAAAGATAATGAACACAATCGGGGCCACTGGGATTATATATGTTTTTTGCCATCAAGCACTATTTTTATTTATTTATTCGTAACTTCTGTCATCAGTAGGTACGAATAAATCAAAATAAATAAATAAATTCACGTGCCCTGTGTGTGTATCAGCATCTAGCGACAAAAATGTTAACTACTAAAACTCGCTCGTTTCATTCAGCGTTTCAAGGTTATATTTTGTTTGCATTTCGATTAGTCGGTTTTGGGTGGTGCCGGCCGGCTTGTAATTCGTAATATTTAATTCATTTTTTATTCACCTAGTTCTAGTTCATTCCGTTCATTCTAGCGCATAGCACGTATAATCGGTGAGTCATTAGTTCATTATTAATTCATAATCTTTGATTTGTAGGCTGTAGTCGATTGACGGATCTTAAATCGGTAAGTTTTATAAACTTAGCTTCAGTTCGTAAAAATAACTTTTTTAAAGTTCACAAAATATTACAAATTCAACATAAACTTGAACGTCAAAATAATATTTTTCGTGGCGTTTCATACGAAATCATACCCATCACAATTTTGTTAATTAATACAACAACCCTCTATCACAATTTCAACTTTGAATCATGTTGGAAATCATCGGAAATATTATTTTTTTTCGTTCGAAAACAGATTTCATTTTTTGTAAATGCGTCTTGGGTATATAGCATTATCTTGCATACTATGAGTGTATTCTAAATGCAAGATAATAGAAGTAGATAGCGAATGAATTCTGAAAACCTTACTTATTTGCAATACGTTCGTTCGTAGTTTCTAGAACATTATTTTTTCATGGCTGTGTTCTCCTGTTTCATATATATATATGTATATATGTTATTCTATATCTACCTACTTGAAATGTCAGACGAGTAAATATATTTTCGAAAAAATGCTTTGGATTTTTTTAGTAAGAGTTAACTAACTCGCGAATTTGGGTTTCGTGTTTCATTCTGATTAGCATACACAATTCACCCATACAATCAAGAAATTCTTACTAACACCTATAGACCTATCTCACAATCACAATGAACAAATCCATTATAAACTGATTGCCCAATCGTATAACTGAGATAGCGAAATGAACTATCCACACATCGTTGCTCTAGCTGTAACATTTCGACTTCAAATGCTTCTAGCTGTAACACTTCGAAATTTTTGGCCAATTTTATGTTTTGATGCGAAAATATACGTAAAATATATTTTTTTTTCTTTTTTTTTGCACCACAACAGGCCAAGAGGCCCAATTACAGTGGTGAATTACATTACAGAATAACCAGGCTTGAAAAAAATCACATTTTAATTTTTGTGTTCTCACCGGGAATCGAACCCGGAACCTTCCGTGCGTGAGTCAAGCATCTTGACCACCCCATCTTTCTGGTGATACCTTGTATATACAGGAGGCTTATTTCACTAAAAACTGTCTGCTAGTGACCTCTCGTAACTGGCCTTGCTACACTGTATGGTGGACTCGCAGTTTTTTCTCTGCCCTGAAAGGTTGACTTGTTTGTATATACGAGTGTCCCATCTAGAGCAACAATAAGTAACTTGCATAATAAAGTGCGAATGGATTATTAAATTTCATAATATATAAAATAATGGTTATGGTTTCTCAAAATAATGGACTTATTTTCATATGTCTACATTTTAAAATGACAAATATTAACACTCCAATAGTCACGTCAATATAATATCTGTGTCTTGGGTCTAAAAGGGCCTTGGGTCTAGGAGGGTCAATTAAAAAATACACATATTTAATAAAATTATATACACATAGTGGTAGCGTGTTTGAAAATAGTTTTAAACACCTCAAATAGTTTATTGTAACATCACAAAATAGCTATAAAATTACTCTGCCATAATGTCCATAGCACTAGCTCTTTTAGACCCAAGCCACAGATATATTGTATCAGTGTTAACATAAGTTTAACATAAGAAAATAGGAAACTGGATGGCTGAAAACAGACTAACATTAAACCCATCAAAAACTGAACAACTATGGGTGGCTTCAGCCAGACGACAGAATTTGATCCAGGATACGGCCCTACCCAATGTAGGGAGTACCGCTTTACCCACCGTTAAACTACTGGGACTTTTACTCAATTCTGACCTTTCTCTTGATGCTCAAATTAGTAGAACGATAAGTTCATGCTTTTACCAGCTGAGACAAATTAAATGCATACGCAAAAATTTGCCGGTTGATGCCGCCCGTCAATTAATAAATGCATTGGTAGTGTCTAGAGTCGATTATTGTAATGGTATCTATGTAGGTCTACCAATGAACAAAATGACTCGCCTACAATCTGTATTGAATGCTGCAGCGAGACTTATTTTCAGAATCTCTAAGATCAGTCATATCACTCTACTACTTCGGGAACTACACTGGCTACGTTTTCCACAGAGGGTCGAATACAAACTCTGTTGGCTTATGTATAAGTCACTGCACAACTCTGCTCCGGAATATCTAAGGGAACTATGCATTCCAGATGAACTAGCTGACAGGCGTCTCACGCTTAGAACAGCGTACTAAATTTAGTGAACGCGCATTTGCGGTTGCAGGCCCTATGGCATGGAATGCTCTCCCAGCAGAGGTGCGAGGCTGTGAAAGTGAAGTGATATTTCGGAAAAAACTTAAAACCCACTTGTTCTCTAAATCATTTGAATAAATCCGTAGCATGTGACAGCAAAATAAATTGTTTTAATTAAATTACAAATTTAAAAGCTTCAATTAAATTAATTTAACAATAGAATCACTATGTAAAGCGCCCTTGAGGTATTTTATTACAAAAATGGCACTATATAAGTTATCCATAATAATAAGTTGTGTCTGTTTTTTTCCATTTTTAAAATGATCACCGAGCGCACACACGAGCTGCATTTTACGAAAATAAGAAACCGTGTCTGTGAGATCTGACGTGACCATCGGAGTGTTAAGTAAATTAAATGTATCAATAAGTATCTACTCAAAAGTATTAAAATTTTGGGAATGTCCTAATCTTTGTTGACAATTTATGGATTTTTTCCTGACTGGATTAATATCAGTATTAGATATTTGTGTAACTGGATAGCATTTACTATTCTGCCTATAGGCTGACTTCCATATTCACATAGAATTTTTCGATTCTATGTGCTTGGTTGAATATTGCATTCCCGTGCGTGTTGGTTTACTGTAGAGAATAAAAGTATGGAAAAAACTAGCGATATCTAATGTTGAAAAGGGGTAAGTTTTTATAGAACTGGGTCCGTATCTATTTGTCTTCAGTTTTATCTACAAAATAAAATTTAGTTTTCTGTATGAAAAATAGAATATGTATTTTTTTTTTCTTAGCATGTTCAATTACAGGTTACCAACAAAGATATTTCAAATTTTCATTTTCAAATATACACATTTTTATACATAAATATTGATTTTACTGTATACTGTCTCGATATGTACCGATGAAAACAGCATTCATAATCGCGACCCTGAAATCATGTCTCATCCTTACCCCTATTCATACCTGGTGGTGTATAGGGCACTGCATTAGTAATAAATATTTTACTTGGGGATTAGTGCAAGCCATACTTGTGCCATATTACAGCATACCTACAATATTTGTAAATAAATATTTTAGTTTTAAAAATAAAACGCTAATTACATATTTTTACCATTTATTGTCGTTAATAAAATCAATGAGGTTTTTGTCGCTGCATTTATTTTTTTATTTTTAAGTAAACATTTTTGAAGTGGAGATGCGTGGTGTTGCGTCTAAATATGAGTCTAATATCCAGGAACTGGTTGTTTTTTTGATAATTCGGAATCGAAAAATTTTGCTCACAAATACATGAACTACCAACCATAGTAAATATTTGCTGAGCGAACCTTTCTAACTCCTTGTAGTTTTCAGAAGGCAAACTCCCATAGAAATCCAACCAAGTTAGTTTTTTCCTTTAGCCATTTTAAATGTGGTATTACTTTGCAAATCGCTTGGCACATTATCGATATCCACTGTGAAGGATGAAAATCTTGCGAGGCACTGGTTGCCAACCGCTGCTCTAGGGGGTAAAATCTAGTGCAAAAAAGAAGTTCGTGAAATATAGTGATACGAAATAGAATACATATTTAAAAAATTATTTATTGTGAATATTGAAATAATAATAATAATCCAATCGACAAACGTTAAATAATGCATACGCCATTCACAATAGTCTATTTTTATTTCTAAAACGTTTTCAAATACAGATGTATGTACGTACGCACATGCATGCTGTGACCTTTATTTACATAGCTTTATGTCGAGTATACACATAAATATTTCCTCCATTTGTTTATATTGATTATTATTATTTATTATAGGCAATATCTCGTGTACTGCTTTTTGTCTGCGTTCTTCTTCTTCCTTCAAAAAAGTATCCTAACGGTTTTTGAACTGGTTGACCGAAATGGAATAGACAACTAGACTTGGCAATTTATTCCAGTCTGAAACCACTCTGCTGGAAAGAAAGTTTTTCTTGGGATTGAGGCGGGATTGGGGACGATAGAACGTCCAGTTATAACCCCTTAAATTTGTGTTGGGATTTAATTGATGTGTGGGATAATTAAGAATTATCAGCCCGTTTCTCTCCATTGCTGGATATAGGTCTTTTTCAATTTTTTCCATGTTTCTCTGTCCTGGGCCCTCTGTTTCCACCCATTTCCCACGAGTTCAACGATGCCATCAGCCCATCTTCTCTGTGGTCTCCCCGCTTTCCTTTTATGTTCATACGGTCTCCAATTTAGTATTCTGGGGGTCTGCTTATCAACATCTTGTCTCGCCACATGACCCGCCCACTATTACTTTTGTCTTCCCACTCTTTCTGCCATATCGATAACCTTTGTACCACATCTTATTTCTTTATTATCAATAAAAAAAAAATTATAAGTAAGGTGAACTTTTGACAGAAGCGAGGTCAAATGATGTGAATAGATAAGCGTATTGATAAAACTTTTAGAAAGCAAATATTAAATATTGAACTCAAAACAACATGACGTTTTCATAATACTATATTCATTGTCCCACAATTTCAGAATCTAATGGTGCATAGTTTTTGGTGATATATGTTAAATATAATTAAAAAATACTATAAAACAAACAAATAAATTAATTATTTTAACAAACCAAAACAAAAAATATGTGTCCATACTTTTCTTAATTACATGATTACCTACGTCATAAAAAATCTACAAATGGAAGAACTGAAGAATATTTATAGGCAGAATGGTGAATCAAATAGTTTATGTGCTTTATTTACACGCATTGTAACATTCACCATTCTGCCCATGTTTTAACATCCATATTTCTTCAATTGATTTCTTTGAATTAAATAAGACGATGCAAAATTTTATTTAAAAAAATAAAATATATATAAGAACATCTCCAAAGAAATATCTGAAAATCCTAATACCCTAGTAGGTTAAATCCAATAATCTGAATATTTTTAATAATTAATTTTTACTAAAAAAAAACGATCAACCTATTCTTTTAAAAAGTCATGAAAACTATCGATATATTTCTAAATTCTTGTTTATTTTTCAGTACTAAAGAACCATGGCACCAAAATACCGAGTTTCTTACTTCCCCATCAAGGCCCTCGGCGAACCGATTCGTCTTCTCCTGTCCTATGGAAAAATCGAGTTCGAAGATCGCCGCATCAGCTCCGAGGATTGGCCTAAATTCAAGGAATGTATGTAAAAAAAAGATTTCACTATAAAGAATTAAATGTACAATTTTCAAACGTCCGCACATTATGATGCTTAAAGCACTGCATTAGTTCACCATTGCAGCGTATCTTGATCACTTTTATTAGACTAAGGCAAGACGATCAGTGTTGCCCTTCAGACACCCTTTCAGGGGCTCACGTCAAACATTTAAGGAATGATAGTCACTGCTTCTTAACAAAGGGCAAATGCATATACACTACAAAGCGAGCTAATCTCAACCCAATGATCAAAAATATTGAGGCTAATATTTTTTCCACTATTCCATTGTTCATGTTGATCTAGAAAGTAAGTTAGTTCATATTTTTTGCCATCACAGTTTTGCTCGTGCATTGTATTTACCATGACATATTAAGTAGGAGTTGATGCCATTATGAGTTAGCTGACTGTTGTGTACGCTTCTTGGTGCTTGTTTGAAATGCTGAATAAAATGGTAAATCCACCGCTTGTGAGATAAGACCTGTAATTCATTTTCTTAACGCGAAGAACATTAAACCAGTCCACATTCATCAACCGATCTGTGAAGTGCACGTGCACCTCACAGATCGGTGTAGATCTCTATGTAGAGAACATGTGATAAGTGATTCAATGGTAAGGAGATGGGTTAGACAGTTCAATGAAGGTCGTGATAATGTGGGCGATGACGAACAAAGTGAAGAATGTCCTCTTTTATGAAGAGAGCGGCACCCTTTCATGAAAAGGGAAGACAAAAGCTTGTGTTGTGCTATGACAAGTGCCTACAAAATGGTGGGAGTTATGTATGTAGAAAAATAGTTTAACTGCTCGAATGTCAAACTAGCGGGGCGATGAATGTACCCCAACTGCAAGCATTTTGCCTGATTTTTGAGCCTTTTTTGTAATCATTATTTTTACATGAACAGGACGTAATCTCTGATGGGGCGCAATTCTTGGTTGGCCTCTATATTAACGTGCTTTTAACTCTGCAATATTAGATTATAACACGACATTCTTAAGAGTGATAACTAATATTTTGTACTATGTGTTCAATCCGAATGTGTTAATAAATACTTAACTTCCTCATTACTTCTTCAGCCCTGTTCTTTTCACTGCTGGTTAAAGGCATCTTCCAAACCTTTCCACTCTTTTCTATCACCCGCTTTTATCATCCATGTTCACTGGCTATCGAGGCAATGTCGTCGGCCCATCTGTTTTGTAACTTTCCAACACCTCTTTTGTTTGCCCATGATCTCCATTTCATTATTTTTATAATTACAGTATACAATAAATTATGTAATAGCTGTGTATTTTACTTGTTAAATAAATTGTTTATTTGCAGCTATGCCCATGGGTCAAATGCCTACTCTGGAAATTGACGGCAAGACATATTACCAGAGTGGAGCCATCTCCCGCTACCTGGCCAAGCAGTTCGGTCTCGCGGGAAGTACTGATCTGGAGGCTATGGAGATCGATATTGCTGTCGACTCTCTGAATGACTTCAGACAAAGTATGTAGTCTGTGTTCGTATAGCTACATTTTTCATTTGTGTACTGCCTGCTTAACTGGATGTAATAGCAAACATTTTTTGTACCAGTATATTTACATTAGATCCAATATTTTTAATTGATTGCTATTTGGATGCAGCAGCAATTTAGTTCAACCCTCGCCATTATAAGAGTACATAGATTGCCCACTCTTTGGGTTATTTTCAGAATTAATATTATGTGCATACGTAAAGTTTATCATTTATAGTTTTTTAAGGATATTCCCCATTTTAAAATTTTATAAATGCGTATGCTTTTCTAATGTTACAATGGATTTTTTTTGTGCAGAGGTATCGGCTGTTCACTATGAACCTGATGAAGAGTTAAAGGAAAAGAGATTTGTTCCCCTGAAGGATGAAGTGATTCCATTCTTCCTTAAGAAACTGGAGGCCATGGCAGAGGCTAACAAAGGCCACTTGGCCCTTGGGAAGGTAAATAAATAATGAAAAATAAATTTAAATATATAAAAATAGTGGGTCGTGTAATACCACATTTATGTAATATTTCATTTAATTATTTTATGGAAATTACTGTAAACAAATGTTTATCACTGGCGATTAATTACTCTACTGCATTTTTATATTTAAATTCTTTTTAATTTTCCTATTCTAAATCTACACTATTCTTAATGGATCTTATGTTAATTTACAGCTTACATGGGCAGATCTATGGTTTGTCGGAATTGTGGATTATTTAAACCTCATCTGCCGCCAAGACATCCTCGCCAAGTGTCCTAACCTCAAAGCCGTCAAAACCAATGTTCTGGCTCTTCCTTCCATCAAAACTTGGTACGAGAAGTCTCCCAAGTGCGAATTTTAAGTCCTATTATAAAATATAAGATAAAAAAATATTGCCTCCAATACTATATAATATTCTTGTTACTCAAATGTAAAAGTTAAAAGTTTCATATTAATAAAATATATTTACCGTATGTCTTAATTGTTTAATTTAATACCGTGTAAATCTACTCCTCCTCTGGCAACTGTCTGTCTTCAAAAGACAAATATGATGCTATGCTAAATTTGAAAGCAGCTGAGACAACGGGATCAGCACAGCTAGCCACATCTCTCTTCATGTCTTTGGTGAGAATTCACAATTAACAGCATCTACAGAATGCAATATTGTTAGTTGAATCGGCATTCACTTCGCAACACTTCATTATAAATTATTATGAAAATAAAACTTTTTTATGAGTGTTACACAATTTTTATTCTCTTAAAAGAACACTACTACAGTTTCGGAAGAGCACTCCTCCCATCGATGGGTGATATAAAACTCTATCTCTTACCCGCCAATGGGAGGAGTGCTCTCCCAAAACTGTAGCAGTGTTCTTGTAAAAGAATAAAAATTGCGTAACACAATTAGTGAATAACAAAGTTTTATTTTCATAATAATCTACAGAATGCATTCACATCTCGTTCCTGGTCAAAGGGTGCAAAAAGTCTGTAAGAAGCCAAAGGTTTGGACCAATCCACACCAAATAGAAATTAAACATAGTATATATTATAATTTATTTAAAAAAAAATAAATATTTGCATTCTTATGATTTACCCAAATATTTAATTTTGAGAGCCATTTTAAAGGAGTCATAAATAACTCACTATTAGAAAATGGGAATCAAGTTGTGGTAGAGTGGGATTCGAACCACGGACCTTTGAGCAGTGAGTCTGAGACACTAGCCACAGGACCACAACCCGATTGTATTTTTAATCAAAATGAATATATAAAAACAAGTATAAATATATAGCCATAATAAAATTCATTTTATTAATGTCACATCCACATTTCCTCAACTCTTCCATCTGTTGACTTTTGTGGAGTAAAGGAGCTGAAACCTTTATTATGTGGGTGAGATTCATCCGGCTGAACCAAATCACCTACTAGGCAACGCCTGAAAACAATTTTCCAATTTTTATACTTCTTCTTTTACCAGGTAATTAATTCAACAATGTTTGAGTATGTCCAAATGCTTGCAGATTGGCTGGATTTCCTCCCTAGGGAGTTGTTCATATTTAAATTTATTGCAACAGAGAGGGAAAACATTATTGAAAATGATCATGTTTTCCCTCTCTGCAAGCATTTGGACATACTCAAACATTGTTGAATTAACTACCTGGTAAAAGAAGAAGTATAAAAATTGGAAAATTGTTTTCAGGCGTTGCCTAGTAGGTGATTTGGTTCAGCCGGATGAATCTCACCCACATAATGAAGGTTTCAGCTCCTTTCCTCTACAAAAGTCAACAGATGGAAGAGTTGAGGAAATGTGGATGTTTAAAGATGGGCAGAATGGTGAATGTTACACGGTGTGTAAAGTGGCCACTTAAACCAGCCAATGACAGGTCATAAGCCCTGTAAATGCCTAGACTTCCATATTCCCTTCTCAATAATGTTTTCCCTCTCTGTTGCAATAAATTTAAAATATGTCTTATTTATCTGCTAATTGTCATTTTTATTGATTTTGACTGCATAACAAAGATAATTAAAATCTTTTGATGGGTCTCTTATTTTTTTTACTGTGAAGTCATTTATAATAGGTACTTACTGAAATGTGTCAAAATATGAATTATATATTTTTTAATGCACACAATAATTTTCTTGGTGAATTGTAAATGGTTTGCGTCTGTACATAATAGCTATATTTCCTTTTTTCATGCAACTAATTTTGGCAAAAAAGGTTATAATTATTTTTAACTGCCCCCTATTCATTCCTACCGGCTTTTCTATTGAATTTGTATCAGAAAATGAAATGTTTTGTAATAATTTGTTCTAATAATAACACAAAACAGCTGTAAAAACAGTTAAAATTGCATGGTGAGATGCCTGGATGAATGATGAACAATTTTTTTACAAAGATGAAGAACATTTTACAGAAGAGAATATAGAAGTTAAGGCATTAACAGGGCTTATGATCTGTCATTGGCTGGTTTATTTGATTACCACTCTGCCTGTGTTTGAACGTGCATATTTCTTCAACTCTTTCATTTTGTGAAGTAAAAGAGCTGAACCTTTATTGATATGATTGAGAAATTATAAAATAGCGGTGTGTAACAAATATGAAATTAACCAGTAACAAACCGTACATTTTTTTTACTTTTATTATCATCATTCCCTTTCTGCACATAATGGTGCATAGCGCAATGCATCAGTTCACCAATCCCAGCGTACCTTTATAATTTTTTGTTACATGAAGTTAACATGATCAGTCTTACGCTTCAGGTGCCAGTCCAGAGACTGTGAAATATTCTTATGTGAAAACACCATTTTTAATTAATATTTCGTGTCAACCACGTCGGGAATCGAACCCAAGACCTCTTGCATGGTAGGCAAACGCGCTGACTACAACACCACAAAGCCGAAAGGTGTATTAGACATACCTACTTAAAAATTATGATGAAAAATAATTAAAACAAGTTAGAAATATATAAATAATAAATAGGTGTTTTCACATTACAGTGTGTTCGAATGTTTAATAAACGTATGTTAATGTATTAGTGCCTGTCGGTGAACCAAGTAAGGATACAAATTTTGTTTGGTCAGTTGGAACACTAGAATGATTTATGTGAAAACTTATTTTTACGCACACATAAAGCAGAGGTTATTAAATATTTGAATGGGCGGTTCATATGTGAAATTCGCAATATTAACGGGTATGGTCTTTTTTGGATTTTTCAAAGGAACAAATCCAACGTACAACACAATGTACACAGACACGGAATCACCCAAAAAAGTTATTTATTTAGTGAAAGCTATTAGGACAAGTAATGTCTGTTGATATATGGTGTTTTCACACCTTTTCAGGTACATTAAAAAAAATAAAACATAGCAGGTTGCTGAAAAAAGCATACAAAGTTAAAAATGTAATTTTTAAATGGTGACGTAAGGGTCGATTGTTTAAAACCAAAAAATTAAAAATTAATGAAAACAATTAAATACTGAAAATATTATATTTCCATTTCTTTGTCGGTTAAAATAAAATACATTTTATTTTACATCACAGATATAATATGCAAGTATTATTGAATAAATGCTAGCTAAATAAGTTTATTATTGTACTATAAAGATAAACTAATTGTGTAATCACAAAAATGGCTAGAAATTTATACTACATAATATAATATTTTGTTTATAAACTCACTTAACCCAAAAAATGCTACAGCAAAATTCGAGATAGCTGCATCTAATTGGACTACATAAACGAATAATTATTTTGAAATACTCAGACTAAAAAAGATCAAAAGACGATATGATTATATTTTGCCTTCATTCACACAGATGAAACATTAAATACTGTAACCTTAAATATGTAATTCAAACATAACTAAAAGGTTTTTATAGATTTTTAGCAAAAGCAGCTAAGACATTTTCATTGGGTTTCTATAAATTGGAATGACAAAATATCTTAACAGCTAGGCTGTCGAAATTCAAGAGAATTAATCATAATAGAATTTATCAAGTGCAGAATTTTGACAATGAGAGAATATCAATATAAAATATTTACAGAAATTAAAAATTAGGAATAAGTAATAGTATTCAAATGAATATTGTTTTACAGAATTTGTCAAAACAACATGTCCGACCATCTTTGATAATAAATCTAAAATATGTATGCAGAGATTATGAAAAGTGCAACAATGAAAATATGTATTCAATATTTTATGTCCTTGCATTAAAATATAATATTAATACAAAATCTGTTCAGAAATTGAAAACAAATATTTTTTAAACATCATTATGAATGACAAGTGATTTAGGAATAATTTAGACTTTATAATTACAAGAAAACTCATCCACTTTGATCTTCCTAGATACTTCAGAATCCCGTTTATCTAATAGTAATTAATTCATTTGAATTCAATAATCACATTGGCTCTATAGAAGCTATAATTAAACATTAGTTTGTAAAATTCTTAACTATTCATCAATAAAAATTAAAGGTAAGTTACTTCTCTGTAAAATATTCATAAAGCATTTATGTTTTAAATAAGGCATTTTTATTATAAGAATATTTTCCTTAAATGAGTTCAGGTAGATTCCCATCTGAACTAAACTAGGTGATAAAACATTCAAATTAATTAGCGAATGTTTTTGTTCAAATAACTTTTTTTAAAACACTGGTAAAAATATCAATGAATTTATATTATTTGTGGATTACTTAAAGATGCAAAGGGCATTAGTTATATGCATTTGACATAAATATTTAAATTTCAACTAAATCTAGCACAACAAATGTTGACTAGTTTTCTAATTCAGACTAAATATTTATGTAAATTTTATATAGGTATCACTAAAATATTAGATACACAAATACATTATAATCCTGCCAAATACTAATTTTCATATTATAAGCAAGCAGTAGGGTCTCGATTCTCAACTAAACTCAATACTTTGATTTATGTAGCATGAAATACTGAAATTTAGTGGCCTTATTCTGTAACTAATTCATTACGTAAATTCATTAGTATTGCATGAGAGGAAATGAGAGCGAACTATGTCTTTGATTGCGTTAAAGTGAGATGGATATATGACGAATGAACGAACAAACTTACGAAACTAAATTGTGGCAGAATAAGCCTGGTGTATCATATTTTAAAAAAAGACCCAACAGTAGGGAAATAATTTTCTTTGTAGCTTCATTTGAAAACTCCAAAATTTTAAAGCTGCATGAGACTTTTTATCATGCTAAATGGGTAATGATATACAGTCAAACTTGGTTATTACGAGGAAGACGGGACCGACTAAATTTGCTTGTTATAAGCATCACTCGTTATACCAGAGAAAGGTTTGTTAAATCCAATCGCCATTGCATATTGTCACTATTGAAAAATATGATAAATGCTTACAAACATACCACTTTCTAAATTTCAAATTCAGATAAATAAACATTTGTATTTTTTCACAATGTGAAAAGGATAGAGAAAACTTTTTACACGCTTCAACATATTTCACGCCAGGTTCTATTTTACAAATAATTGCCACTTTTTCGCAAAATTGAAACACTTTTGCTTGTTAGTAGTCATGTTTACAATTCAAGGGTTAAGTTTAAACTTATCTGACATCACTCACTTGTAATGTTCATTATGCATTGACCATAGAACATTAAAAAAAAACATTGTAAAAATCCTCGAAACAAGGATGTCATTCATAAATTACAAAAGAAGTTGTGAATTATAATGAGGTGCCGAGCTTGTGCTTACAAAGTTTTAAAAGCTTGGATTTTTTTACACGCAATTTCAACCACATGAGTGATACTTTGTCAATGTTCTCCGTGAAAACACCAATTAGGTACTTAGACACTTACATAAACGTAAACCGATCCCAACGCTCAGTATCATCTATAGCAAGTTAGTCCCTCATTTGGATTTTATTACTCAGGTTCTTATTTCGAAAATGATGTTTTTGAACAATTGAAGAGTTTTTGCTCAACTGTTGACAATATTTTTCATCGGTATGTCCGAGAAGAAGCTCGTTATAAAAGTGAATAAATGTATGGAGAAAACCACTAACTAAAATGTCAACTAATGTTTCCTCATTATATCCGAGATCTCGCTATTTCCGTGATCGTTATAACGAAGTTCGACTGTATAATTAATTCTGTTCGACTGTATAATAAAATCTGCTTAGTTAATAATTGAGCAGATTTTGTTTGTATTATATAGTTTTCCAATCCAAAAGAGAACCCAATTTATACTCTCAAAAAAATTGTATAAAACGAAAAATTCCAGATGATAACTAAACTGGTTTTTGATCAAATATAAAGTTATATAAACCATTGTCCAACACTTTCTTTGATTATACGGTAAACTATAAATTAAAAAAACGTACAATTTTAATGCTTCAAATTGGAAATGGAATAAAAGTATAAATACTACCCTTACTAAAACTTATCTTCAACATTTAAGTAAAGAAGCGCGATTGTACATATAGAGAAATACATTTAAAGCTGTAGTTCACCATAGAACTCTTAATATAAAAATAAATCCTCAAAGATAAGCATGTTTATAATAATTCTCTACAAATCCAATACTAAAAAAGTTAACCTTGTCTATGAGGTGTTAACACAAGTTGTGTCTGTTTTTTCCAAATTTAAAAATGAGCACCGAAAGTAAAACAAAATGGTTGAGGTTATACGTCATTCGAAATAAAATTTTCTGTCCTACAAGATGTTATGATCGCTTTTGCGTTTCATGTATTTTTTTATTTGATTACAAGCCTTCAAAATGAAATGTCAAATATACCAAAGTGAGCATTTTCGACACCCCCTTTTGTTCGCGTTCAATCGAGGGAATAAAGCTGCCAAAGCTGCTCGCAATATTTGCACAGTGTACGGTGAAGACGCCATGAATTATTGACTAATTTAATGTAAAATAATGAAGAAGAATACATTATTGACTAATTTGTTGTTTTTTTTTATCTCTCTATCTCTTCATTTGGAAAAACCGGACACAACGTATGTTTACACCCAATATTTTTTTACTTTTGATAGCAGATTCTAAACATAGATGGTAACTGTAGTTTCAGTTTGAAAAATCCACTAATATAGCATTTTTCTACATTCAGAATGACAAAAGGGTTAAAAATTTTAACACATTTTTGGCGCTCTGGAGCTAATCCACATAAATCGGGTAACTTTTTCACTTGTGCATGAGAAATTGGCTTTTTTGTAAATAAATTTTTCAGTATTTTGTGTAATAATTAAATTCATTAATATAATTTTCACTCACATTATCATATTTTTTATAAACAGTTATGGTATTTTGAAAAAAACGGCTTAATATTTATTTATTTACAAAAAATATACACTGATTTTAAAATAAAAATAACTTAGCGGAATAATCTATGTAAAACTAAAGTAAATAATGTCTTGACAATAATAATATTGTGACATCATTGAAGAAATGTCTATCTTGCAGGTACCTGTTGTATTTCAAGTGCTAAATTTACAACTATTTTCTGACTATAGTCTGGTTCCAAACCCAAATTCCACAAATAGCCAGGTACTTAGGTAGTACCCAGCCCAGTAATAGGTAGCGTGTAATATTTACTTAGATTAAGCGTTTGCTACCACTAACAGGGAACTAATACGTGTTTCGTCCATTGAGATATAATATATAGAGATGACACTCCATACAAATCCGTGCTAAAAAGTCGTCTCCAAAGAAAAGGGAATGACTAGCAGAGGGAGCAAGTATCGTCAGGTCGACTTTGGCAAGCAAAACACGTAGTACAGTAAAAAGCACGGACTGTTTACATCGGTCTACTGTGAGCTCTATTCAGTATGTCGCTATCTTCCGCAAATGCGTCACAGACAAAATTAGCCGAGGAATGCTCGCAACAGACTAAAGCCCGTTCTATCGAACAGAAGTGAGAAAGTGATTGGTTCAGTTAATGTATTCAAAAACCGCCTAGATCACACATCAATTTATAATGTTTAATAAACATGTGCACTTGACATACACGCATCAGATTAATAGCAGCTAGTAATAATAATAATATGCCAATTGGCCGCAAGTTGAGGGACCATATTTTGAACGCTTTTGCTTACTCTAGTTGTATACTCTAATGGTTTCGTCTTTTCTTTTCTAGTGATAGTAAAAATGTGTTTACTCGGTTCCCGCAAACAATGAGTTAACATGAGTACTTCTTGTTTTGAAAACAACTTATTATTTCTCTATTGTAGGTTTTTTTAACATAATAAAAAAATATTTAGTGTATAAATAGAATTCTGTCTTAAAATGAATCATAAACATGAATAAATATTTGTAATTTTTAACAAAATATAAATTATCAATACTAACAATAAAATACATACATTTTAATATTAAATTCAATAACACTGGGCGTATAACTATACACACTATAATATTTATGTGGATGAATTATCTTACCTTTGATTTTAAAATACATTTCAGCAACAACAGTTGCTGTTACCGAAGAAAGAATATTTTTTCCATACACTTCGAAAACTACATGATATGTATTGCATTATATTTTTGTACATTAAGAATATTTTGAGCTTTATGACACATTCATTCTATTGATGCATTAAGTTGATAAGCATAGTGATGAATGAAAATTTACCATACTGAACTACACATCAGTGTGTATTCTGGATCCCAGAACTGTATTGGAGCTGGCATTACTCTCTTTAGACAAATCGCAGGTAATAACATTATCATCATCTGATTTAGAAGAAATCGAATCCAAATCTCTGTAATTAGTTACTCTGTACAGTGGTGCGAGACTCATAATTAGCTCTGCAGCATCGACGCGACCGAGTTCCTGAAGCTTTGCCAGAAGTGTTCCTAAAACAACACTTTAAAAATTACCACTTTATAATAAATTGTATTAAAAATTGCGTTAAACAGAATCAAAACCAGTCTTCCATTTATGACCATTAACAAAATAAATCAATCCCAGAATGCTGCATTTCAAAGAGTAGATCGGTTTTATAATATGGCTTGATGGTTAAAATCAATTGAGCTTTTAAAGATATATAGTTTACTATGCATATATATTTTAGCCCAGAAGCATACTAATATATCGATTGTATTCTACGCAAGGGTAAGATATAGAGATGGGCATTTCACTTTTTTTATGAAAATGGCAATAACAGTTACCCTTTCACAAATTAAGCTGTTTAATGCAGTGGGTGACACTCCCCCCCCCAAAAGTTTCTCAATTTAAGTATATAAATTTTTTTTTTTGGTTCCCCATTTCCCTTATTGCATTAAATATTATGTTATGAATAAAAAAAATATTTTTTTTTAAATACGAAATTCCGTTGCTCAATTTTTGATAATTAATTAAGAAGCGAAAAATTACTAATTTTCAAAAATGTTTTTTCATTTTAAAACTATTATTTAATGTACGAGTATCTTATAGGAACCTCATTTTATGGATTAACATTAATATTTTTTAGCTTCAAACTTTTATTTAATGCAAATGCTACAAAAACAATTAAAAATGAATACAACTATCGGTCAGAGGATTGTCTACTACTCGGTCAAAGTGTACAATCTACTTCCATTGTCCATAAGGACAACTAGTAAGTACTCACAATATAAAATTGCTATTAAGAAATGGATAGTGGAGATAGTGAGCACGGATCGATGAGTAGATTAAGCCAAATAGGAAAAAATTACGGGACACCCCAGAGACATTACTTTTAAAAAAAAAAAATATTTATACTTTTACAATTCAAAATTGTAAAAGTATAAATAAAATAAAATACTTTTACAATTCAAAATTGTAAAATTATAAATAAATAAATTTTAAAAACCTTTAAATTCACAAAATGTCATTTCATTTAAACCTTTAATCATGTTTCGATTCGGATTATATGCGTATTATACGTACTTAATTATTAATTTAACATTTCCAATAAATTACCCACGTTAAAATATTAATATATACAAGAAATTGTAAGCGCTAATTATTTGATGCACGTATACGGCGGGCTTTTTTACTTACATTGTTTATGTGAGCGTACACTAAAATTGAGCCACATAGTAAATTTGGCATTCCTTCTATACAAACGGCAGAGTCAGCATTTAAAAGAAATTGTGCGATTAAGTGCCTCATTACTGTATGTGAACTCCAACAGTATTGTATGGAGTTGGGATGAATAGCGCAAAAACGTAAAAAATATTACCCTACCCCAACTATTACCCTTGTTTTTAAATGGTGAAGAAGCTCACGGTTTATTTAAAATGGTAAAGTTTTCCCGTTCTTTTAAATTTTTTTAAAGGTTACAACTGGTTATGACACTGTTTCAGTTTAATATGCTTCTCCGTTGTGGAAAAACCTTAAGTTTTTGGTGTTATTTATATAACGGTAACGACTAACGACTTCGTGCTGTTTAAAATTTGGAATATTTTAATAAACAGAAAAACGATGCACAGGGTCGTAGGACTGCACGAGTGAGGGGCGGAGGGAAGATGAGCCGGGGAGATTTCATGCGTATATGTGTATGTCCTTCTTCCTTGGGAGATAACAATACGAATAGGTAGGTATTGTGGATAAAGACTTGAAGTCAGGGCGAAGCGCGGTACGGAGTGCGGCGGGGCGTTGAATTGTTCGCGCTAAGCGAAATGTATTTTTGTATTTACTTCTGCACTTGGTGATTTAGTTTTTGTTTTTTTTAACAAGATTTAATTTATTTTTGTGAAACTGGTTTAAGTGTTTCGGAAGGGTAACTGTTTTAAAGCAGCAGTTACAATTTTTTTACCACCTCTAGTAATATATATTAATAAGTATTATAATGAAAGCATCTGCCCTTTCCCAAGAACTGTTCATAAAGACTAGTGTGCCTCTTGACTATTGCACATTCACTTTATTATTTTTTTATACACTAATTTAGCGAAAATTTAATCTTTAATTAATATGGGACAATAACAACACAGAAGGGCAAGAAAAATTAAATATTGGCAAAATCATGTAACTTTATTTTTATTAAAAAATTAATTATAACATAAATATTTTATTTTGACTCGGCCAATCAAACCTGAGATCTCATTCGCGGTACTAATTTACATATATTTAAGAATAAGATTAATGTCCTCCTTACCAATACTACAATTGACAGCCATTAAAAGCTTCTGCGTATGCCACGTCTCCATTTCAGCATCAAATGCTGCTATTGAGTCCTGGCTGACCCCTAAAATGAGTGCACAGTATTTTATTTGTTATTTATCTTATCATTACGAAATATTATGTTAAGACAGATAAATTTTTAGACCTAAAGCAACAGCCAACATACACCAGTGAGCGCCGAGGTGATGAGGGGGATCTAGCATGATCGATAATCTTGATAGTAATGCAGGGTTCATATTCCTTACGCTAATGTCCAAACACCATTCTAAAACTTCACTGATAATTGGACTATCTGCAACATACATCAGTACATTCATTAATAACAGACTTTATTCAAAACTCTAATGGAGAAATGTTTGAATTGTAAAATGTATTATTACCGAAGCAAATTAAATTTTCCAATGTTTCTTTTTTATTTGAATTAGGATTAGATAAGAATACAGCACTCATGGTGGTCGTTTCATCATTCTGGTACTGTAACATCTTGGTGATGATGTGACTTCCTGACCAGCTGTACGGCTCCTCACAGTGTGTCCTGAGCTGGTAAGCAGACATCACAGAGTATTCTAAACTAAGCCCTGGTGCAGTTCTTCCTAGAGCCTGAAAAAAGTAAAGACCGGTAATTCTTTGTTCAGGATTTTTATTTTTCTTCTTGATAATACCTATATTTAATGTATCATGACTATTATATAAGTGGCCTCAAAATCGATGTATTCAAGTAAATAATAAGAAAATATTTACTTTTTATTGAGAAAAAAAGATGTATGGACAGGGTCCACATTCTCATGACGTGTCTCACACCTGAGCCAAGCTTTCAAAGAATATTATAGATTTTTAAATATTAAAATATCAATGCATTTCATACTTACTAGCAAAATGATCATACCTGATAAATACAGTGAAGTACTTTTTCAAGATGCAGAAAGCAAATATGCGAGGAACCTGGTGGCCCCCTCACTCTGATGTCAAGGAACTCTCCTCCCGGAGGACCATCCAAGGTCAGAAGACACTCAGTGTTTAACCAACTTATTTTTGATCCGTGCCACCATTGGTACAAGTCACAGTCGGTGCCCCAATCTCCAATGTTATCAGAAATTTTCAATGATTCGATTTCATCGCGTAATTGAACCTAAGAGTGCACATTTTTATTATTATATATTGTGAATACAGTATAGTACAGTGGTCTATTATTGATGTGTTTTTTTTAAGCTCTGAAATTTGCCAGTATTTGTATATAATTCTCACACAAAAACTGAATAATGAAACCCAAATGAGTAGAAGTGTTAGGTAGTACGGGAGGGGAAGAGCGGGGAGGGTCGGGTCATCGGCCTTGAACGACAAAAGAAGGGAACAAAAAACAACTCATCTCCTTCTCTGTAAAACTTTAAGTTTTATTTCTACACACAATATTTCTATATAATGCTTATCGCATGCAAACAAAATTAGTTTAGAAGGATTTTGAACGCTAGACTATGCAATTTGCCAAACTTTAGAAGCTCATAGCTCGGCAACCAGACGTCCTAAGACAAAAGTGTTGAAAATCATTTTTGTAGGAAATTTTATCACATTTAGTTTTGTAGTGGCCATGTTTCGGTAAAAGTAATAGTTTTCGAGATTTATAAGAAAAAGTGGAAAATGGTCCCTTTAACCCAAGTCTAAAGGGAGCGTTCAAGACCACTTTTAAAACTCTGGGATTTTTTACCACCGATTGCCTTTTTTTGTCTAATTTGACTGGGCTATAGAAGGTGATTTATTGTTTAATAATTGATAAGCGAAGTTGCATAACAAAATTAAATAAAATTTCTGCAGTAATTAAAAAAATATTTTGTATTTATTTTGTATCCTGAAATCTTGAATTCTATGAATTTTTACATGAGATGGCGTAAAACGAGATAGTAGATTTCTTTTTACGACAATTCACACAGTTCAAACTACATAAGATCCTCAACTTTTCCACAGCTCTATATGTTAGCAAACAAACTTGGACATGTAGATTTAATTTTATTATTTTTGTATTATTTGTGAAAATTTATATACAAATTAATTGTTAACAATATCTAGATTTTGCCAAACTAAACGTTTATCGGTGCGTTTCTAATACAAATGAAAAAACAGGAAATGATCATAAACAATCAAATAAACAGAGAAATAAAACTATACTAAGAATTTAAAAACAATACTACTAATTTTTTTAAAAGGAATAACAATAACTAAACACATTAACTAACAAAAACCAATAATTTTCAAGAAGAAGTTATACTGTCTCTGATGCTGATTACCTTATTATAAAGGGACCCAATATGATGCATTCCCTGTCTCGCTCTAAAACTTTATTGTAATGTTTTTTTTATGTATACTTAAATTCAGATAAAAAAAAATTATGATCTCTTTTGTTAGGTATACCTATCTATATTTCCAGTTTTAAGTCATTTTTTGTACATTTTGTTTATTTGTACAAGCCGATAGTATTTTGTTTTATCATGATTATTTTCTCTTGTTAAAGGAATTATTCGTTGAATAAATATTTCACCACTTTCACTAATTGAACATTTGCCCAGTTTTTTGAGTAGCATATTACTGAGAAAGCACTGTATTATTATTATACTGTTTTCAAGTAAAATGTGCATACCTGAATATGAGGGAAATTCGTTGCAAGAAGATGTGTGAATCCCCTAGCTTGACTTAACTTGAGTCCTCCATAGCACGAATCAGAAGATTGATAACGTGGATCATCTGAATCCCATAAGCCCTCGAGAGTTTCCACAAAATTGAAACATGGAAATTCATATTCAATTTCATCATCAACATCACACTGAAAAAAGGATATACATATAATATTTTTTATTGGGAGTACAAATTAGTCCATTTGTTTTTTTGTGGTCATAAATGCATTTACTTCAAATCAAAGTATTATCCACCGGTGGCTACTTTTTCCCACCTCTCAGGTAATTTTTGAACTCCACCTCGAAAAAATGTCTCGTCTTTTGAGGCAATCCAAGATAGGAGCCAATATTCGATTTCTATGAATGAAGTGAACTGGTGACCTGCCAAACCGTGCTGCATTCATTGGAACAACCAGTAATCAGAAGGAGCAATGTCCGGCGAATACGGTCGGTGCAGTAAAATATCCCACTTGAGCGTTTCCAAATATTTTTTTACGATTTTTGCTTTATAAGGGCGAGCGTTATCATGTCGAAGAATAACTTTGGCATGTCTTTGCTCGTATTCCGGATGTTTTTATCGATTGTAAAGAATCGATTGTAGCTTATACTGGTCGCCAGGAATGGAATCACCAGATTGTAGTAACTCATAGTATACAACACCCTTTTGGTCCCACTAGATAAACAGCATGAACAATTCTTTGCCTTCGAATTGTTTAGGCTGTCCAGAATGAGGCTTGTCTTCAACTCCGAAATCTGATGATTTGAAATTAAATTGAATTGAAATGTCAAAACCATCCCCTATATGAATTATCAGTTGGAGCATTGTCACCAAGCATTCAATGCGCTTCATCTGCACTTTTCTTCCAATTAAATCCGAAAAATAAAACCTCCCGCAAATGCTGCTTAGTTAGCACAAAAGTTTACATACTCAGCACAGTAAAAAACAGGTTTTTTGTATGAAACTCAAAGCGATATAAACTAAGTATTATTGACAGACGACGAGAGTCTAACCCAGAGATTATACACATAGTCTAACCTCTCTGAAATCAGTTATCACCATCAATCACTATGAAATGTATGAAACATTCATAACAGCCAGAGCCATCTTTTGAAAACGGACCGAACTAATTTGTACTCAAAATATTTTTGTGGAATTGTGTACAAAAAGCATGTAGCTAAATTTTAATGTGAAATTTCAAAACCAGACCGGTTTTTTGTGGTATTCGAAAGATTGATTTATTAAAAAATATTTGCAGGAAATGATAACTTTGAAGTGATTATCCATAATATTAAACACAGTTTTTTACCATTGTGCAGATCCGCATCTCTTGTAGCAAACCAAGAAGTTGAGAGGCATCACAGTACCCAAAGTGAGCTTGGAAGTCATGGGCTGTATATACTCCGAGGGCTCGAGCTTCTCTCAAACCACCTCGTCCTAATAAGGCTCCCAGAACACCACACAGCCATGAACAGCATAGTACAACAACATCTCCAACAAAAAGGATCTATAATACATCATAAAAGTTTTAATTTTTTTTTTCTCTACCTGGAGAAAATTGTTATTTTTATACACAATAATATCACTAATTAATTATCAACTTGTTCCCACCAATACCTGTTAAATAAAAAAAATGTAAAAAGGGGCCTATTACACTGCTCGAATCAATTCTTACATGAAAAAAAAAAATTTAGCAGATGAATATGTCTACTATAAAATTAATGTGACAGAGAAGAGACCTTAAAACTTTATAACATTTATAATATATATTCTTACCTCTCCCAACACATGAAGATGGTGAATAACATCACTAATATGATCGTCACTCGCCAACAAATTGACATGACAGCGTACATTTTCCATAAATGCTCTACGGTCCATGACAGGAAAAGATTCCATAGTTTTCCGGACACTGATAATCCATGATAAAGTTGATTCTAAAAATCCATTCCAATTACCAAGAGAAACCTAAAAGTAAAAAGTTGAATGAAAATCAATAAATCATAGACCAAAAACAAACAATATTATGAAGATAATCAAATATTTTAAAACATTAACTAAAGTGTAATTAAATAGACTTAACTGCAGGCGAACAGGAGATCCGTGAATCAAATCGTATTCACTTCCAAATACCGTAGTTCTCTGTTTTCCAATAAAATCTGTCCCCTGCGCAAAATTAAGAAAAAAATGTGCATTATAAATTAAAATAAGTTTTTTTTTTTAAATTTAGAAATGGAAATAATAAACTGTGAAGTTTAAAATTAATGTTTTTTATTTATTATATCACAAAGTAGAATATACCAATGTGACAAATTTGTTGTAGGTAAATTCATATAATATTATATTGAAATATATGCAGTAGAACTCTGTTTATCCGAACTAAAGTCATCTGGATTGCCAAATATCCAGATCATTATCAGGAAATTAAAAGTAAAGGAGATGTTACAGTAACAAATAAAAAAGGGTGCTGGCGTCCGGCACGTTTCTTTATCAAACCAATTGACTTTACTGGACATGTTTAAGGAAGGTTTTATGTGATGATGTCTGGCACTTATTAATATGGATAATCACGAATGCATTCAATATTAATCCAATCAGAAAACACATAATTCATGAATGCTTTATATTTAGAAAGCCATAAATAAAAACATGGCATATAAAAATGACACCGAGAATAATCATGATTATGATTACGTAATATTCAATCTACTATTTTTTAATAATCATCAATCTGTATTTTCCAATGAGGAAATTTTTATCTTAGGAGAGATTGAAAAATATGCATACCTACATAATATAATACATAGGTAAGTATAATACATAGGTAAGAATAAAATGATTAAATAAAAAATGATAAAAATATTTTCAATATCATTTTTTTAATACCACATAAATAAATAAATAAGTTGTCTTTCAACTTAAATACTTACCTAAAATTATTTTGACTGCCTAAAACAAATCAAATCGATGTCTCCAGTCTCGCTAGTGGTATGTAAGTTGGAGATACAATATACTGTGGCTGGGTAGTTATGAAATTGAAATGCCATTGCATAAGATGTTATAATTAAACAAATAAAAGTTTAAAAATCTAGATCTATGAAAATATAATCCTAACCTGTGTAATGGATTTTTTCACAGATGCTAAATATGATTTAAAGCTCCTTAGCCCTACTGACGTAGAAGCATTGCAATCCAGAGCAAGTACCTGGAATTTGTAATCTAAAATAACAACATGCTACAATCATGCAAATTAATACCTAAAGTATATAATAAATAATTAGTGATTATTTTAAAACTGATTAAAAAATTAAGATTTTGGTATAGTGCTACGTAATGCATTTGTATCTTGGTATATCTGTTACATCTCTGTCTATTTCTTCAGGAACTGAAAGATATTTAATACTAGTAACTAATATTTTAAAATATATCTGCTCTATAAATAAATAAATAATATTATTACCTATTATGTAATATATAAAAACATTGTCTAAATTTCATAAATCTACTTTATTTTTGAACATACTATGTAGTAACTCAACGCAATGAAACAACTATAAACAGTTTAGTCATAGGTAAGTAAAACATTCATAAAAAATACTATATTATTTCTATTTAATTTACATGGTTCACCCTAACAAATCATCATTGTTTCCTTCTTTATCATTTATACAACTCGAGGGTTGCCACTAATAATAATTTGTGGATATCTAGTAAAGAATAAATAAATCAATACAACCTGTGTGTGAATTTTAAAAAAAGACGCAAAATTTTGCTGAATTTCTTGCAATAAATTATCTCCAGCGGGATAAATAAAATCTCCCTGTGTCGTTTTGTGCGTCCGAAGATCTGCGTGACTTCCAATCAATATAACATTACCTAAACCTCCTAAAACAAAAACCAAAAATATTAATGTTCTTTTGAATTAGGTAAGAGTGTGTTCATAAGATAATAAAAAAAAATATGTATGTATGCATTTAAATATTTCAAAAAACTCACCTGGAGTACTACATGGTGACTGCTTAGATATAATGAAATTCAACCAAAATGTACACTGTTGCAGTTGTATGTAATATGGCTTTTCTAAATTGAACATAATTGCATACACAACGAGATGCGAGTACCTACTCACAGTACAGTTAACAGATGAAAAACTATTACTTTTGTAGCATAAATAATTGTCAATAGTAGTTTCTATATGGGATTTTCCAATATTTGTTATAACATTATCATTTGCGGCTGTATATTTGGCTAACTCGTTAGAATTGAAATTTCTCCGTTTCACAGAGTAAGGAAATACTGTTGCAGGCTGCGGGATAGACACATCACTGAGAAAGTGATGATAAATTTGAAAATAGGCTTCTTGACCACTAAAATCCCAAACTGTTATATCACCAACACTATTTAAATCCATCTAAAATTACAAAAAGACTTAGTTAAATATTTTTTCCATTTGAAATTAAATGTACATAACAATTGTGCACATAATAGTTTACCTGGTGAACTTGTATACCCTTTGTGGGAATATAATTTGGAGTTGTACAGTAATCAAAACTTAAAGAATTGTGTCTCGGGGTCACATCCATTTCAATTTGAGAAGACTGGCTAGGGGAAGATGGACGCGCTACAATAAAATTAATAGTCATTTTATTTTTTGTACAAGACATATTCTTATTCTTTGGAGTGGGGGTCAGTGCTTATAAGTTCGTGACGTCACTGCGACCTGTGAAGATGAACAGGTCATGACAGTTTGTTAGTTGGTATTTCAGCCAATATATATATTATCGTATTTTGAAATAAGGCCTGAATTAACAAAAAAATAATAATACAAAAACGTGAAATGAAAAAAATAATTAGATTTAAGGACATACATCTAGTTGTGAGAGAGGTTGATCTGCGTAATAGAGCGTGCAGCAGGCCGGCGTTTAGTGAGGCTGCCAGTGCTGTCTTTCCGCTGCCACTGTGTCCAAGAAACCGTACTTGAAGACGTACCAGAGGTCGTTTACCACTCCCCAACTGACTGCGTAAACCTCCCGCACTCCATCCTCCCACCCTTTAAAAAATGAAAATGAATTGTAATATTTCAAAATTATCGAAGTAAAATAAAAGTATGTGATCTTTAACAATACCTCAGTTTGTCTAACAGCTCTGCAATATTATTGTGTCCATATTTTAAAGCTGTAATGTCAGCTCGAATCCCATCTCCATTTCGCTGATCAATTTTACAGCCATAGAAACAAAGCAGCCTAAAAATTTTTTTAATATTCTCACTGTAAATATTTCTCAAGAAAAATAATATAATCTTATTTACCTGTTAATAAAATAACTTTTAATCCAACAGATTTATTTAAAATAATTTAACTTAATGGTAATATATTTTGGAAATAAAAGATGAGTGATAATTAACTTCACAAATTTGGAGTAACAAGATACTGGTTTCATCGCTTTCGCGACATCTTTATGCCTGGTATATTTATTATTAAAATTATTTTAATTTATTGGAAAGCCAACAGACATTTATAAAATTACATGTTACAAATTGTCTGTATACTGATAAAGCACTCTAAATGACAAAAGTTGAGAAAACAAGTTATAAATCCATTTTTATGTAATTTTTTAGTTTTATCAACTTATAAAATCTTTTAAATAGTTAGTTTCAAAGTTATTGTGTATAAACTCCCGATAAAAAAATATTGTTTTTAATGTTTTCCAGTGAAAACCGTTCATTACATTTACTATATAAAAATGCATCAGTTTATACAAAACTGGTAAGGTTAGAATTTGAATAATAGTAATTAAATTGAAGATATATTTTTATTGATTTCAATTTATATAAGAGTAATTGAATTGATTTATTTTTATTTGAAAGACTTATAAAAGTGATTGATTAAAAAAACCTGACCAATAAAAAACTGCCAATAAATCCTTTATTACTGGGGTAGTGAAAAATTTATCATAGATAAATATTTACCTCACTATATGAATGAATCCATTCCGAGCAGCAATATGAAGTGGATATTGACCCCGAAGATTATGGTTTTGTGTGCACCCCATGGCACATAAACACCTTACTACATCATACAAGCCAGCAGCGCAAGCAAGATGGAGGCAGCTATTTCCTCTCTGTTTATATGAAATTAGAACTTTTGTAAGAAATTTAATAATCAAAAACCATACAATTTACATTGCTACGCTTGGTCCTTTGACAAAACTTTTCAATACAAACAATAAAAGTTAAAATTTACCGTTATTGTTTGTTTGTTAAATTTCATATCTACATTATTACTATCTCATTTTTTATGGTTTTGCCTTACGGTGTTAAAAATTATCTTACAAGGTAAAAAACAGAAAAAAGATACTAAAAAGGTATTACTTTTGTGTTTGATTTCTTTAACGATTTTAAATTATTCAAAAGAAATTACCGAGTCTTTGACATCACAATCAGCGCCATGATGAATTAAGAGCATGGCAACTTCAGAATGTCCCCCTGATAAAGCGGCGAGTATTGGAGGTTCTGGTATCCCTGTATCCACATTTACACCATAATCTATCAAATATTTTACTGCTTCTAGTTGACCTGCCCTACAAACAAAAGTATAGTATTTTAAGTGTGTGTGTTTTATTAGTGTTTACATGTGCACAAAATATGTGTTTTATATTAATGTATTAATTTTTACGATCATTTAATTTTAATAATTTATAATGTTAATTTTATTGAAATGTGTGTTTTATTAGTGTTTACATGTAATTGATGAAAAATAAGTAGTGTCATTTTTTATTTAAATATTATTTTTCATTGTTTGTAAACCAAATAAACAAATAGCTACATAAAAAGCGAATTACTAAGCATAAATCCTGATTTCTCTATCTGCACCTAGTGGTGCATAGGGCACTGCACTGGCACTCCGATTGCAGCATTTTTGTCACATGGAAGGTAAAGTGATAAGTCTTACACTTCAGATACCAGTACAGAAATATTGAAATATTGCAGTGTAGAATTAACTTTAAAACCGATATTTCACATCTACCCTGCCAGGAATCGAATCCAAGACCTGAAGAATGGTAGGCGAACAACACAACGAGGTGGACTTATTTCCACTCGATTTTTTTTTTCAGGATTATTACCCGAGAGTAGCCATCGAGTCCAAAAAGCCTGTCCAGGGTTCTGGTTCTTTTACACACTCAGAACTGTATTCTTTATCCGCTCGGACATAGAATAAATAAGCAAGATAACATTGTATATATTTGTAAATTTAGGTTACTGGTAATTCCCTATTTTAAGCAGTTCTCGTTTTCTTTTTGGTTCACAAAATATTTTTGTTGTTATTTTTTAAAAAGTAAATGACCCTGTCAAAATTGGTAATCAAATTGTGGTAGAGTAGAGTTTGAATCTCTTTTTTCAGATCCGTGAATCTGGAATACTATTACAAGGTCACAACCAGATTCATACAAATAAAAGAGAAAGGCAACTGTTAACAATAAAATGCATAGATACCTAGATGCAGCGTAGAGCGCGGCCGTTTGTTGGCAAAGGGGTGGAGAGGCATGTGAGGAGGGAGCCAAGAGTTGCTTTAGTACAGCCGCTTGACCACCGCGAGCTGCCACCACGAGTGCCGCTTCTCCCGACATGTCTTCTGACTATATTATGTTAGTAGATTGGCCCAAGGTCAATTTTTTTAAAAATAATGTGAATGCAATAAAAAATTTTAAAAGGGGAAAGAACAAGAGCAAACACCTTCATTTATGCATTAAATTTTTTATGAAATCAAATTACATTCAGATTTCTCCAAAAATGTTCTATAATTACATATTTTGTACACAGTAGCGTATTGTGTAGCATTGAAATATTTTTAGTCATCATGTGGGGTTTTTACCTTTACAAATAATTTAATTTAATTGTGAATATCAATGAGTTAACACAGATAAACATTTTTTTTAATTTAGTCAAAAGTATGGGAAAAGTGAAGAAATTGGACGGGTTATGAAAACATTTAATTCTTACTTTGAAGTCCTAAAAACATAGTTCTAAAGCTACAGGATGGTTGATTGGATGTAGTCAAACTACAGTATTAAATTGTGTAAAAAATATAAACGTGCTGAACGCCGCCAGCAAAAATAGTATGAGGGAATAAAAAAAGAAACATCGGCTGATGATAGATTGCTGAAACGATTTTGCCTGCAGAATCGATTCAAAAGTGCAAGGAATATAAGAATTGAGTTTAGTCAAGCTGGCGGTGCCTCAGTAAGTGTTCATACCATACGTCGTCTACAACCCGAGTCTACTCTGGGAATGTGACCTTTGGGCAAGGAGGCCAGCAAAAAAACCACTTCTAACAGAAAAAATGCTCGCAAATCGCATAAAATTATTAGAAAATTTAAAAAATGGACAGAAATATAATATATTGAAAAGGTTTCATTTTCTCCGATGAGGGTAAATTAAAATTCTTTGGTTGGGTGGGATCCAGTACATTAGACTGAGATCTGGAGAAGGATTTAGCGCCAAGTGTCTTCAGCCAACAAAAACATCTTGCTGAACAAACGATCTGGGGATGCTTTTATTACAGAGTGGGACATTTTGCATTCATCTATGGAACTGTAAATGCCAAACCTTATTTAAAAAATTTGAAAGACTTTTTACTCCCATCAATAAAAATGGTATGATTATTTGACTAATGACTATCTCCAAAATTTGATGAGTTCCAAGATGCGGCAAATTGAAGTGGTGATAAAAAAAAAGGGAAGCCAAGCAAATATCAATAATTAGTATTTCTCATTAACAAGTGAAAAATATTTGTTCAAATAAATACTTTTTTCTTTTAATTAAATTATTCATACAAAAAAATTTTGAAAAATTTCACAAAAAAAACATATTTTTATTTAATTCCAGGAAAAAATATTTTTACGCCAGAAAATTGTTCTTTTTTTTACTTCATTCTTTTAGAAACTGACGATTTTATAATATGAAATTAAAAACTATCAATGATATTTAAAAAAACTGGATATATTACGGACAAACAATTTTTTGAGAGTTGAAGAAATTTCAATAATCGCATTGCTACTGTAATATTATGTGTCTAATGGCCATTATCTTTAGAATGTGTCCATCTTACGTTTTTAAGAGATTTTATTTATCAATAGTTTTAAAAAAAAAAAATATTTAATACAATTTTATTTTTATGTACTTTATTAGTTTTGAAATTCATAATACATAATATACTATTAATGTGATATCTGTTTTATTTCCGAATTTCGTTATTTTTATTTTAAGTACCCATGTAATTTAATTTTGTATTAGGTTTTATCTGATTTCTCTGTCTTGTTTTTTTGTGATTTGGTTCCATTTAATATTTAAATACTTTTGTTTCTGGCTAATATTACTAAAAGCTAAAATAAACCTAAAAGCTAGCCATAAAGCTAAAATAAATTTTAAAAAGTTTTGTAACTCATGGAAATATGATAAATTACGACTCAATAAAGGGAAAGAAAATATTTTTTTTCTACATGCTAATGAATTTGAATAACGTGTAAATGATAATTTAAGTTTTATTAATATGCGATATTATTGGTCAATGAATTCACAAAAATTAAGGAGATAAATCTGTCAATTGATGATCGAGATGTTCAAACATAGGCAGAATGGTAAATGATACAGAGTGAGTAAATTATTTAACCGATTAGGTACTTAAACCGGCTAATGATCGGGACACGAGTTTTACAAATGACTCAAATTCAATATTCTCTTCTCAAAAATGTTATTAATCTCTTCAAATAACATTATTGTCTTTCCATTACATTTACATTTTTAGAGTTTTACATTTTTTCATCTTATTTTTGGTTACTGATTTTCTTCATGCATTTTTTTAAATGAATTTCGCGTTCTTAGACGTCCATGAAAACATTAAATTTTCCTAAAAATCTATATTCTCGGTGTACCTAATTTGACTTCATAGAAAATTTAAATACATAAATATTAACTTAATGGATAAATATTTTCATCGGTATCATTTTGTTACTGACCTTTTCCCATTTTATCTATACCTGAACTTATATTATGAAAAAAGAAACACCTACCTACTTAAACGGTGTAAATAATAAAAAATATATTATGTAGGTAGTTCACAACATCGAAATTGATTTCGATGTTGATAAACAAATAATGATGTGAAAATATATAATTTATTATTATAAAGAATAATGTAATATTAAATCATATCGTGTGTTATCCCCTATTGTCTTCCCTAATTGATAAAATAAAAATAGTAGGTATATTTATTATGATAGGTAGGTAATGATAATTTCAAATGAATAAATACCTAGATAAGCAAAAATATAGGCGGGTGATGATCTTGTAATATCGCGTCGTTGCTTACAAACTTATTTATAAGGATACATTAAATATAAACATATTAAATAATACTATTATAAACGTAAAAAAAGTACTAACATTATTGTTTCTTCGATTCAAATCGTCCATGTGTTTTATTCTCGTATGGTACACATAACGATCGTGTTATCGTAGAAACACGAGCAGAAAATTGGAACACAGCAAAATCATCTGTCAGTTCACAGTCTGTCACTTTTATCAGGTACCGTGCTGAATTAAGGAAAATCAAATAACTAAAACCTCTTTATAATCAATAGCACTATGTGATAGGCACACCATTACATCAAAATAAATAGTGATAAAATGTAATACATCGTAGAAGCCGCCTCTCCCTTTCGTTTATCCATTTTGATACCATTATCACGAGCCTAGTTGTGGCTGTGCATGGCTTTGTGAATTTGTACTTGTAAGTACTTATTTTCCGCGCAAACTCCGTGCGAAAGCTCCTATTTTCACCCCAAAAGTTATCGGGGCAACCAACGGAAAGGTAGATATGTATAACCTTGAAACCTACCTACATAGGTATAGTCGGAGTCTACATTCAAGGCTCGCGGAAGAAAAACAATTAGGTATGTGTTGTGACTTGTGACGTTGAGTCATAAAGTCAAGATAAACAAATGACGTCATACATTTCTAAACTTATGACTAATTTGTTTTAGTACTTGCAATGCTATGATTGGTTAGTTCAAAAATGCAGATAATGAGATGTCACATTAGTCTTGAATTATTTCGTAGTAATTGGGGTCTGTCATAGAAATAATAATAACAAACAAGTTTGAGGCCATCACAATACCCACACAGATGTATGGGTATTGTTCTATTATATACAGAGTCATAGAATTAAGAATAGTCCAGAAACCGCATACGCACATCAAACAGAAGGCGACTAAACTCCTCATAAATGAGTAGGTTTACGTTTTGACCCATTAGTTTCTTTGTAGACGTCGCTCAGTACGCAACTCCCGATTTTAATTCAACTATACCGTGTTGTGTCGTTTTGAAGTGTAAAAATACTGCTGGGATCTTAAAGAAACAAGATGGGATCACATTTCATTGTAAGTACCGAATACATGTTCATTAGGGTGGATCGATCTTGTACGGAGAAAAAAAAAATGAAATTATAAAAACGGCGCTATGCGGATAAAATGTTCTATAGTATGTAGAATAAGGGAAAAATGAAATAAAAAATATTTTTTAAAGGTTTACTGCGAGGGGTTGAATTTTAGATTTTTATTGAAAAAAGTCATGTTTTGGTAAGATAATTTTGGATAATAAATTAATGTGTTTTTGTTATAATCATCAATTAAATCATGCATTACAATAGCTTTGATAATCAATCCTTTCCCCTCATCCTCTCAAATTAGTTCGTAAAACTGCATTAAACTGAGCAAGCGGCCGTCAGAATAGCATGCGCGACCGCTGTTCTCGATAAATAAATTACTATTATACTGTGTGAATTATGTGAGTCGATAAACTTGAACTAGTTTTGCACTAAAGCGATATTAAGAAAATACACGATTTGCCATATTTTCGGGACTGGTTGTGATATGCCACCAAATATGCTTTCTACCTGTGAAAACGAAATCTGGTTCGTATTTTGGAATTTAAACCGACATACGACATAAGGAAGACATTTCTGCACCGTGTAAATAATGTTTCAAGAAGTAAGACAATATCTAACAAGCACCAATTCCAAAATTAAGTACAAGATCATTTTATTTATTTATTTTATTGGGTAAACAAACATAATGTTCATTAATATTGACTATTTCTTTGTAAATTAGTATATGCCATTCATGCACACACCAAATAAATTATTTACACTTAAGATAATAATTCAAATTATGTTAAATGTAGCAAATGTAAATGATAAGAGAAAAAATACGTAATATAAAAATATAAATAATAATAAATAATCCATCCGAGATTTAAGTGACATTAAAAACTATCATTTAATTGAATTATTATGACCCAGTTTAAAAAAGACTTACATCGTATCTTGAGAATGTTATTTTATCAGTGCTAGCTGACAAGAAAAAACACGTATAAAAAATAACTTTTCACGAGAATTCCGAGAGCCTGCAAAATAAAACGAACTATACTTGCAACAAGTATTCGAATATTCTAATTTCCAGAATGTGATATTTGTGCAACAGATTATAAATATTAGACTTGAAAAAATAATCAGGAAGAGCCTCGAATGACTGAACAATTTACCTATAAAATGATTTCAGAAGCAATAGAAGACACATTTATTATTAAAGAAGCGATACTACCTTCCACCAACGGGTTTTCCTATCGCAGTTAAGCCACACGAGTTGTAAAAATAGTTAAAAAAGCATCAGTTTCTGTCTGCAGAAACCAAAAAAGAAACAGATTTAATAAAAAAAGGTAAATATTTTTTAAAAAATGACAAGACTAGTAATAACCGTCAACTGTTGATTCCTTGAATGCCTTACAAAAAATCAAATCCCCTCCATCCTTTTATCCGAGGACGAGCTCTGCGTGGAAACTTGATTTTTTCTTTCTTTATCAGAGGCGTCTAATAAGAGTATTGTTTTGTCCATGATCCTTAGCCATTGTGGTATTCCCGGGTCCACTCCGGGGATCCTGCCTACAGTAATTTACTACCACTGGGCGATCTCCTTGTTATGACCAAGGAGAAGCAACTTCGCACATGGCAAGAATATTGAGTAGCCTCCTCCCAAGCCAAGGATAGACATCTTTTCCAACTGAAGCCAAATGTAACAGAAAAGACTTGGTTTTCCAAAGTGATTCTGAACAAGTTTGTGACATCCTCCATATCCAAAATGCGCATTGGGCACTGCTGCAATGATTCTCACCTGTTCGGAATTCATGTCCGGGACTCTGCCATTTGCGAATGTCAGCTTGATGAGGAAGATTTAAACATGTTTTTTTTATGCCCCATTAATGATTGTTATCTTGATTTCCTATCCGACCTCTCTGATATTAATATTCCATTCCCTATTCATATTCTAACTCTCCTGTCTCCATCCAATAAACGTGTATTTGAAATTCTATGTAAATATCTAGTTGTAAATGGTGTAAAGCTGTAAATATGTTACATTATTACATGTATAAATTATATTAAATACTAACTTGTATATATTATATTACTAACACATTTGTAAATATGTAAAAAAAAAAAAAACTCGGCACTGGCCAGAACACCCGAGTTGAGAGGTGAAAAGGCCATAAAAAACGAATAAGAAGAAAAAGAAGAAAGCTGTAATAATCTCTGGGTCAGCCGTCATGTGTCATGCTGTCAAATTAATATAATTAGAGATGAAAATAATCGACTAAATTTACCAATCGAATGAAGGAAATAATCGAACTAATCATTCGATTGAATAATTTATTTCCGGTATACCGTACAATAGACACAGAAATTTATTCAAAGACAAACTCCGTTTTTCGGGAGAAATATCCATGCTTTGGGAATGTTAGGTACTTTTTTTTTCCTTTTTAAGAAAAGAGCCTTCTACCAAAATGTGATAACATCGGCCAAAAACAAGTGACATAGATTTACAAATTAAAATTAAAAACAACACAAATATAAAGCAATAACAATATGAACACCAGCAAAAAACGATACCTACATTGTATGAAAACTTAGAGTTGGTTACATTCTAGAATATTTTCAAATGTTTTGAATTTTTATTTTACTTAAACTAATAATATTATATGAAAAACAGAAGTCACGTTCTAATACGGATTTTATTTCTAGAAAGCCGGGACATGAATATAAAAAGTCGTGTGTTTATTGTATGTAACCCTAATAAAAAAGTAATTCAAAAAAATATTAAAAAAAAAAAACAAATTAATAGTGATTTTCAAACAAACAAATGGGAAAATAGAGACATGGTTTGAAAATTAAAAAATACCACCCGTAGAGCAACAAATTATAAACCTACATAAGAGGTGATTTTCACAAAAATGGCGCAATATAAATTATCCAAACATTAGGTACGTCAGTTTGTTTTTTTTTTAACTATGGCAATAATAATAATTTCAACCATGATCCTTACTTTATGTAATTTAGAATATTTACATGGGTATAATTATAGTCTGTGGTTATCATTACTTGACATAACCTAATATTTATCTGCCAAAGAAAGGATGAAAATTAAAATATTTTTGTTTCATATTTATTAAATTATATAAAAAAATATTTTAGGTCCTTAGAGTATATACTTAAGGTCACGCATGTAAAACTACAGTCAGCTGTTATTGTGTTGATGTTTCAGATCGGATGGATTTGATATAAATTTTATTATTATTAAGTACACAAATAGGCTAGCAGCAGACCTATAAACAAACGTCACTTTATTTTATCTGTGCTGACATAACTACAAAAAACAAAAGCATTTTATTTCAACTATCACGTCCGCCAGATCCCAGCGCCCATTACGTAATAACGAATTAGTTGGCGATGAAAGTAGTCAATGAAAGTAGTCGGCGTAAAGCTCGCCCATTGGTCCATTTGTAGTCGAATGAATTGAACGCACGCCTATTGGTCAATTTGTAGTCGAGTGAATTCATTAGTTTGGAAATTACTAATTCATTCGATAGTCGGCGTGAGACTCGCCCATTGGTCTATTTGTAGTCGAATGAATTTAACGCACGCCTATTGGTCTATTTGTAGTCGAGTAGATTCATTCTTCTTTTTCTTCTTCGTATTTTCATGGCCTTTTCACATCGCAACTTGGGGTGTTCTGGCCAGTGTCGAGTATTTTTGTTTTTTCTTTTTTACATATATACACATGTGTTAGTAATATAATATATATACACAAGTTAGCATGTTAGTATTTAATATAATGATAAAAAAATATTTACAGCTTTACACCATTTACAACTAGATATAGGATTTTAAATACACGTTTATTGGGCGGGGACAGGAGAGTTAGAATATGGAATGGGATATTAATATCAGAGATGTCAGATAGGAAATCAGGATAACAATCATTTATGGGGCATCCAAAAAATATATGGTTTAAATCTTCCTCATCTAGCTGACATTCGCAAATGGCAGAATCCCGGACATGGATTCTGAACAGGTGAGAACCATTGCAGCAGTGTCCAATGCGCATTCTGCATATGGAGGATGTCTCAAACTTGTTCAGAATCACTTTGGAAAACCAAGGCTTTTCTGTTACATTTAGTTTCAGTTGGAAAAGATGTTTACCCTTGGCTTGGGAGGAGGCTACCCAATATTCTGAGTGAATTCATTCGACTACCATACTGCATTCGGGCTTTCAGTCGACTACATTTACCCATCGAGTGTAGTCGACTACTTTCATCGGTAAATATAATCTCTGTGCTCTGTGTCAAACGTCAAACCTGTGGTCAAACATATAATCTGTGGGTCAAACTACCTCGAGCTGTCAAGTCGGCGTGATAACTAATATAATCATAACTTGCTAATAATAAAAATATTTATCACATATCATGGCCACTACACCAGTTATGTCTAAAAAGCAACAAAATAAAACGCTTTCAGCCAAGAAAAAACCCTTAAAAACCATACGTAATATTTTATCGTCACATAATGCTTCTTTTTGGTACCTAAATACTTTTTGTGAATGTTTTAATATGTAATTTATATCTCAACTAGTATTATTTAAAAAAGCTGGTGTTTAAAAATGCATTGGCCATAATAATATCAACGTTTGCCCATATCAATGCTGAATATGTATTTTAGGTTATATCAAATAATTATTTTGCAGGCCAGTTTTGGAAGACAATACTAACATATTTGAAGAGATAAAATCCTTGAAGTTTGTGAAGTCACTCTCCAAAAATAAATCTTCCAGAGATCTTTCTCCCATGGATATTGATTCTGAGGAAGACATTAAATTACGGTAATAAAAATCAATAATTTTTGTGTTCAGCAGATGTCTTTAAAGAGCTGAATTTGCATGGAAAATCCAGGCTTACCCGAAATCATCGTTTTGACTGAAATCATCACTGGAAATCGAACCAGAAGCCTTTTCAATCTCATTTATTTACATTACATTACATATTTTATTGCTACAAAATATTCCCAATCAGTGAAAGTGCTGGTATGAGCGGATATAATATGTATTATGACAAATGTTTAATTATTTGACGCTCTTGTATTTCTTGAGTGTATATTCTAGTTCGAATGAAATGTAATATTCATCTTTATTTTATTATTTCTCTTCTCAAATATAATCTTTACCTTTTCTGTGTAAATTAATTCATACAAAAGTACCTTTTTTCTTTTGTATGAACACATCACTGGACACAACCTATGTCGAAACTTCCATTTACACTATCTTATTTATGTATCTAGTTATATTAATAACTAAAATAATATTTTTCTAAATAATAAAACAATTAAATAATAATAGTATGTAGGAAAAGAACTGTTTTCAAAGATTTCTTTGAAAACAATTTTTTCAGTTAAAATAATACAAGTGCAATATTAGGATACAAACAAAATAAATAGCGAGAACCAATGGCATGCAACAATATTTCTATTTTCACTTGACCACTGCTTTGGTAAAAAAGGTAAAAAGGGTAAATAGCACGAGTTATATTAAGAGATGCAAGGCGGTAAAATTACCGCGGTATTTTACGGGAATTTTACCAGATTTTGGTAAAATATGGTATTTTTCGGTAAGAAACGAATTTGACGTACTAATTTTAATTTTTCAAAGATATTACAAATACGAGTAGCTTTGTTTTAAGACACTTTACATGACTGCAAAAACCAGGTTTAGATCCATCTGGTAGTTGTCGAGATTTATTAGAAGTATGGGACGTTCAAGGTCATTCGGTATGTACTGATTTCACTTTTTATTATAAAAAGGGTTATTATGTTTTGAAACTTAACAGGATCGGTGGACATAAGGTCCTTAGTAAAACCTTGAGTTTGTGACCTTGAACGACCACCGCTCATGCCACGATTTTGAATAAATGGTGCTTAAAATCAGTTTTTTGTGTATAATTACGACCCTGACGGTTTTATAGAAAAAAAATATACGAAAGTCTGAGAAAATAAAATTTACTTAAAAATAGTACTATTTTTTCTTCGTAGGATCAATACTTTCCAAGATAAACGTTTGAACATCAAATACATTTTATCAAAATAGCGGAAAGCGCTATTAGCACTAACTTTTTAATAATTATTTGATAGTTGACCTACCAAAAGTCATCATACTTATACTTATTTTTGCACCATAACAGGCCAGGAGGCCCAATTACAGTGGTGAATTACATCACAGAACACCCAGGCTTGAGAAAAATCACATTTTTAATTTTTGTATTCTCACCGGGAATCGAACCCGGAACCTTCTGTGCGTGAGTCAAGCGTCTTGACCACTACACCACGGAGGCCACCAATCAATCAATCATCATCATCATCATCATTCCATGTCCGCTATCTAGTTGGAGCATATGGTGTTTACAAAGATCCTCCAGGCATCTCGGTCGGATGCCAGCTCCTGTGCATCCTCACAAGTCAGGTTCGCACCTCCTAGTTGTGACATGAGCTACCAACTAAATTAGCAGCGGAGGTCTAAGACGCTGAGAACTTGATGCCTCGTTAAGCAGGCTAACCTGAAGTAGCATTATGTAATAGTAAATTATTTTTATATTACAATGTACACTGTTTAAAGTATTTGTAATACCTACCGCCTGTATATTTGTAAATTTCAATACTTTTATCAGAATGGATGTAAAATTGCGTAATTTTACCAAAAGGCGCAGTAAAATACCCGTAGTTAAAATTAAACAATAATTTTCGTAAATGACGGTAATTTTACCGTGGAACATTGAGACTTTTTATTTGTTTTTTTTTTTACTCAGTTTATCTTACCTGGACGCACAGATTTAGCTTTATTCGTAAAAATATGTTAGATAATTTTGTAAAAACTGTTTACTGATATTAAGATGGCGTCATTTTTTATAAATCGCAAACACTTTTTTTTTATTTCAGTTTTATCTACTTTTTTTAAAAGGTTGTTAGCTTTTTTACAAGAATACGAGGGGGACCCAAAAAAACTGGAATTTTGTCATAAGTTCTTTATTTTTTAATATTTTTACACCAAATTTTGATCACCTTCCAAGTATTCTTTTTTTACCACAACGCACTTCTGCAAACGATCCTTCCATTGTTCAAAACATTTTTTAAATTCACTTATCGGGATGTTCTTTAGCCATTTTAGCGATTTTTGTTTTACCTCCTCCACAGTGGCAAATCACTTTCCTCTCATGTCCCTTTTGAGTCTGGTGAGCAAAAAGAAATTGCAGGGGGCTAGATTAGGTGAGTAGGGGGGGTGAACAACTGGCGTCATGCCGTTTTTAGTCAAAAACAGCTTTTCGGAGAGAGCGGTGTGGGCCGGCGCGTTGTCATAATGGAAGAACCAGTCGCTTGTGCGCCAAAGATCTGACCTTTTCTTTTGGATACTTTCCCTCAATCTTTTCAAAACCTCTGAATTAAACTCAATGATATCCAGGCATCTCACATAGTTGATTAATGGTTTGGCGACGGTCTTTACGAACAAGAGCATTGATTTTGTCGATGTTTTTGTCAGTTCTTGACGTTGAGGGGCGTCCTGAACAGGGTTAGTCTTCAATTGACATTTCTCCATTTTCAAAATGTGAAAAAAAGAATGTCAATTGAAGACTATAGTTATATTATAATCTACCCACTAATTTAATAATAAGTAAAAAATAAGAAATACTTATGGATACTTTATTGGTTGTATTCCCTGTAAATGCCTAACTATTTTTTTTTTCTTAATCTTTTGAGATCCAAGTATGTTTTAGTTTAATTGATCGAAGCAAATGAACAATATTCAGTGTTAATAATTGTAATTGTTATAAATTCCTACTTAGTATAACCTTTCCTTTACCTTTCAGGAAAAACATAATTTTTGGAGTAAACGAAACTGCAAGGTGTTTAAAGAATAACAGTTGTTCAGCATTGATATTTGATGCAGAAGTTCCTCGAATCCTGGTCCAACATTTAATCTATATGGCAACATCTAATCACATTCCTGTAACTGGAGTTCGTGGTCTGACTAACGTTATCAAAATCAACTTTGGATTTAAAAGTAGTACAATGTGTTTGAAAAACGAAGCACTTAGTAGATTTACTGAAGTTATAAATATAATAAGAAATAACAGTTCACAAGAAATTATTCCCTTTAAGTTAGAAATTCCAATAGAAACAAAGAAAAATATGGAAAATGATGAAGCTTCGAATTTAAATATATGTCGGGGTACTTCTGTAATATATTTGTATAGAAATAGTAAAAAAGAAAGGGCATTTGTACCACAAATATTATCTAAAGGTACAGAAAGTCCAGAAGCACAAATAAATAAACAGTTAAATTTTATAAAAATAGATCAGCTATCTAAAGTTAATATTAAAGATAAACAAAATTTAATTAACAAACCCTTCAAACCTCTCATTATCAATAAAGTACAGAACAATACTAACAGGTTGAAAAATAAAAATATGAAATAAATGTTTTTGAATATTTTTTTATTGTTTAATTTAAGATACATTAGACAGTCAACATTAACAGATAATCACCATACACTGAAAAAACAAAAACGAAATGTATTCTGTATAACTTTTTGCAGAATAAATAAATTTGAATAACTTTACATTATATTGTTGGTTATACTAAAAATTTTATCACACATTTATTGAATTAAAATAATTTTATTACGGCCAAAAAAATTAAAACCAATAACACAATTAATGACTCTTAAAAAATAAAATGAGACAAAGACAAAATTCAAAAAACGATTTTCAAAAAATTAGATGGGGAGTCAAGAATGCCTAGAAACAATATTAAGTGTTATTTAAGTATTCAAGCATTTTTTTCGGAAATTTTATAATTTTTTATTTGAATGGTACATTTGAAAAAAGGGCAGAACTACCCTGATCATGGAATGCTCAATTTTAAAATCAACCCCAGTATTATTTATAAAGCATAATTATATGTGTACAGTATATTTATGGATATCATTGTTAAAAATCCACACTCCGTATAGCCAAACATCACATGCTACTTTTTGCAATGGAGAACATAATAATTTACTGATGTGAACCATAAATATGAAGTTTTAGTGCCCACTATCTGATCAGGATCAAATATTTTCATAGAACTAAAATATTTTGCTACTTGCACATGCAGAAAATATATGGCAGCAGTATCTTTCACGTCCGCTGACGTTACAATAACAGAAAGATCCTAAAAAAAAATTTTAGTACTTCAAAACATTAGTTTTACATTTTGCTCACTGTTCAATGAACTACAGTAGAACCTCGCTAATTCAAACACTCGCTTATTCGGTGATCACAGTAATCCAGACAGATGGGGTGGGGGGGAGGTGTTCCCGGGGGATGCGGGAGGTATTTCACCCGCATCAATATGGATGTGAATGTAAGTAATTGAAGGATATGTATAAGATTTTAAAGGATGTAAAGAAATAATTTTCTACTAACTGAGATATATATTTCGGCACAATGTGCCCTGTTATTAAAGTAAATTTGTTTCCATAAATAAAAGGAGTATTTTAATATTCTTATTAAAAATAATCAATAGATATTTATATCTTATCAATACTTTTTGCATGGCAACTTCTTATTACAGTATCGTGTTTAATTTTTACAAAAATCAAACGAGATTTTTTGTAATGATACAATATAACATTTTGTACACAACACCACACTTTGAGGGAATGTGATAAAATACAAATAAAAATTTAGTACACAGTACCAAAAGAACTTTTGTATATAATACATTTCATTAGACAGTCATGATACATCTCATTGGATACAACTTCTGTCAGCTTCAATGTGAAGTTGACTTTTAGCACGGAGCTTACCAAGCATCTCTAATAAATACTCTAGATAATATTCTAGGGCAAAGAGCACTTCAATGCACCGATCAATTAGATTTAAGACAAGATTCTATAGTACATAAATGCTCGACAAGCTATGTCTAATATGCCTCAATAAAAAGACAATTTACTATTCTAAATAAAGTTATCAATGCGAGATTTTTTTAAATATTATATAAAAGAATCTAGGTTTTTTGTGTTGTTTAATGCACTATTGTAAAATCATGCAAAATAAAAATGCTCAAGACCAACACTTTTATAGAGCTTTGTGATTTGGGCATAAAATTATCAAAGTATAAAAAAATGTGAGTTTCTTAATTTAAACCATTAACAATAAAAAACAAAAAACATGATTAAACATATGGTTTTTTTTATTCTTTACATTATGAAAATTATTTGTTTTTTATTTGTTAAGCCCATTTAAAACTATAATTTAAACAAGAAAAAAAGCATTATAATAAAAATTCAGCTTACATTAAAAAAGATTCTGGTTTACTTTTATACCCTGCAAGGGGTTAACTAACCTTGGAGACTGAATACAATTATACAATGGTAGACTTCCCCTAAAACGGGCATTGTCAGTAGGAATATTAAAGAATGTAAATTTAAGTACATAAATCTTTTTAACGCTCGTTTTTTTAATAAAAATAGTAAGGATTACTGGAAATAATCATTGGATCACATTATTTATAGCAAACAATATTTATAAGAAATAAAAATATATAAGAAATTATTTTAGGGTGGAAGGCATCTCTTTACTGTTAATGTAATGATATGTATATCTATTCATGAGGAAGTTCACAGCTATGCGAAATTGGATATAAAAAATGTTTTCATGCACGCGGTAAAAATTAGAGCATTTAATTGATCAGCGAAGTTTCTGAAAAATGTATAAAAGTGAACTACAGTAGGGCCTCGCTAATCCGGACCCTCACTTATCTGGTGATCACAGTAATCCAAAAGCATGGGGCGGGGGCGTTCCCGGGGCAGACGGAAGGCATTTCACTTACATCGAGGGCCACACTTCTGTTTTTCTGTTTTCATTAAAAAAATTTAGCTTCATTTCGAATGCACAGCCTTTCATGTTTATTATTCACTATTATTAATATTCTTAAAGTTGACTAAATAAAATTAAGAAACGTATGTTTTATTGCCCTCAAAATATTTCAGACCAACGCCTTGGTAATCCACCAAGGTCCTGATTTTTGCCTGTCCGGATTGTTGAGGCCCTACTGTACTTTAAACTGAGTTACAAATTCACTCGTATAAACCAATGATAAGAGTGCTGTGATTGATTTCCGGTTTCTGGAAAGCCACTTGCCAATCGACAAAACTCTCTGACAAAAACTTGCGACATTACATGCGGGGTAATTTTAAAACTTTAAAAAATCATAGCGCTGATAATACTAATAAATAAACAAAAAAAAATTGGCTTAGTTTGACGGTCTATTAACAAGTAATAAAAAAAAACTACTGAACTTCCCCATTGCATAAATAAGTTTGCAAATTAATAAAAGAAATAATAGGTGAAATAATTCAAATAGATGAATCTCACCCGCATAAATAAAGGTTTCAGCTCTTTAACTTCACAAACATCAACAGACGAAATAATTGAAGGAATATAGATGTTCAAATATGGGCAGAATAGTGAATGTTACAGTGTGTAAAGTGGCCACTTAAACCAGCCATTGACAGGTCATAAGCCCTGTAGATGCCTAGACTTCTATATTACCTTCTCTTAAATGTTCTTCATCTCTGTTGTAATATCTTAATAAAAGAACATTAAAACATATTTAGCAGAGGCAATAATAAATCCAAAAGCGTAAATAGAATAAGAAAAGTACATTATTGTTTAATTTTTCTTTCTTTATAAACAATTTTTTTGTTTTGTTTTTCTGTATATTTTTATCTAATACTTTTTAGTATATTTAAATACATAACAGACCACAAATTAAATAATTGTGATTATATTAGTATTTGCAGATATATCCATATTAATCGCACACAAGTGAAGTAAGATATTCACCGTATGAAGTAAATGAAATCAATACATCTTAAATACTGCGGCTAAAGCCGTACACTGAAGTTCCAAAGAACATTATTATGAAATCTCTGTAAATATTATTAAACGAACTAATACAAGTCACTACAATTTTTATAAACATGCGGCAAATCGTTAAATAAAATATATTTACAGAAATAGACTTCAGTCAGCAGTCAACAAATATGCAATTTATGTATAAACGAACTGCAAATTTAATTTTTTCATTATATTTACTAATCTTTTTTATACTCTTTTTTTTTTTAAACTGGCCCTTTAAAAGCAAATATACAAATTACTTTTGATTTATAATAGCGGCACATATATTTTGCGGGTTGATCTCATCGGGATACAGAGCCATCGCTTTTTGGACTTGGTCTTCAGGAAAGAGGCTGGACAGGTGGTAGTGGATATGGGTCCTAGCATCGTGGTGGCTCTGGGCCCACTGCCACGGGGGGCATGCTGCGGGGGCCGAGGCGTTACGTCCCACCACCTGATGCTGGGGGGGCGGAGCGGGAGTCGGCGAGCCCCACGCCCCCGTCGGGTGCATCATGCGATACAGCCGGGGATCGTATGCCGGATTCAGCGTGAGCTGGCGGTGCAGCTTTCTGTGCATATTGCAGCCGTCAGCGGGATCCTGGCCCTCGGTGTAGGAGCCCCAAGCCCCCCCAACTCCACCGCTAGTCCTTACCCCGGGTGAGTACCCCGCTCCGCGGTTTCCCGAAGAAGATCCAACTCCGATGTTAATATCCTTTAATCCCGATATATTTTCTATGCTTCGACTCTTGGGAGGTACTTCCGAATTTCTAATTGTGGTGTGGTATTCTGATGAGACAGCTTGGTGATACTCTCGCTGAGCTCGGTTGAAGTTGGAAACCACCGATGCGTGAGTAAGAGGATCGAGAGGGGAGAGTGGTAGGGTGTGTGCTGGTGCAGCCGATCGAGTGCGGCTGAGGGCAACCTTCCCCCGGGGCACCGCCCCTTGACCTTCGTAGGACAAGGGCAGGCTATTTGTTTTCAGGTCATTCCTAGGACTGGATTCTCTGAGGTTTCCTTTTGTTGGAATGTGTTTCTGTGCATGCTCTGAAAGGCACTCGGTGACAGATTTGTGGGGCATGTTTCCACGTTCAGGATGGTTATATTTACATTTATTTCCGTAAGTGCATTTTCTTCCATATGGGCATGTTGAGAGTGTTTCGTTACGTTTAGCCATACGTAAAAATGTATCTAATTTGGGTCCAGATCTGCCCATGGGATCGTCGGGAGGCATGAACCGATCGTTAACAAACGAGTACATCAGTATTCTTTCTTCTACTACTTTCCTATAATCTGTATTTTCTTGAGATAGGTCTCTGTAATTATCATTGGAAACCACGATTCCATCCACTTGAAATGCCAGTTTTAAAATGTATCGGTCGTCGTAACATACCATTCTCTTCCCTCCAACATGGCGACTCGGTGTGAATACTAAAAGTCTATCCCGTTCTAGTTCATCCAAGATGTCTTTGTCTGTGATAGGATTGTCAGGTCTACGAAGAAAAATAATTCATTATTAATTAATAAAAATAATAATACAATCAATCCTTCTTTGAAATTATTATTTATATGGCGAGAAACTTATCCAGTTTTTGGATCTTAAATTTAACATCTATGTTTTACTTAAATAAGCAAATCGAATGTTATTTACATTATATACAAAATACAAGCTTTTGAAAAAGATATTTTTCCAATTGCTACCAATTGGAAAAATATCTTTTTCCAATTGGTAGCAATTCATTAATCTCTTGATACGTATTATTAAAATAGGATAATAATATGTTAGATGTAAGGATATTGAACACAATATTTGAAAGATTAAGATACTCGGTATTAGGATTGAGCCAGTATTATGTATAGTCGGGGTCTACGTTCAAGACGCACGGAAGGAAAGCGATAGTGGGTTGGGACTCTGCCCGATTGAGTTTAGAAAAAAATAGCTGGTCAATATTGGATATATTCTATTCTTGAATGAGGCACCAATTTTCATCAAAACTCAACCGGGCAGCATCACAACACATTACCGCATTCCTTCCTTGCACGTGGACTCCGACTATACATACATTATCACATAACACAAAAAAATACGTAGAGATTTTTTAAATAATAAAGTTCCAGCAATGTGATTCAAAATGTAAAAGACAAGAACAAAAAAAAACATAATACCTGCTAGCTTCTTTTCTCCATTTAGGTACAAAAACAGTTATTTCTTTATGTCCACGTGCTTTGAACCAGTCAACACATATCTTGATGCCTCGACATGAGAAAACTTCCTTATTTCCATGGCTAAAAATTAAATGTATATATTGAGATATGTTCAAAATAGAAAAAATGAATGAAACTTATCTTTAAATTCTTATTAGTAGGTCAGTTCATTGATAGTATTTTGTGTTATTTAATTATTTCTCATCTATATGCGCCTACTTATCGTTAAATTTATTACTGATTTATTAATCTAGCCTTGTTAAAAACCAATTATTAGCATTAACATTTGAGTAAGTATGGCGGCCGTACCGTGAACATCTCAAATAATTTATGCAAAAATGAGTATGGACATACATTGTACGGCGTCACTTGTCAAAAATCTTCCCTTGAAATTATTCATAAAAAAGACATGGCAATGCCATCTGTGGTTATACAAGTTGAGCATTTGTTTAAATAAGTAAAAAATAATATGGGAAATAACTTAAATGCCTATTAGAGATAAAAATTAAACAATTTACCTAAGAATTTTTTTCAAATAATTGCCAGATTTGAGTCATTTAACGCTCATATTATACTTAATGCTCATATAATAAAGATCAGAAAACTGAATAACTACAAATCTGAAGGATAAATCTTGGGGCTAATTTTGCAAATTTTTAGGGTTTAATTTTCTGTTTTAAAATTAGTCTGTGGGAATGCACAATAAATATCCATTACACAATATACAATGATGTTTGTATGAGCCCGAGATTCTTAATCAGAAATTAAATGGATTCCTATGAGAATATGGATTGGATCAAAATTGTTCTAAAATTTAGCATTTGTATACAAGACTTCAACCAATTACTATTTTATAAATCAACATTCTGAAACATAAAAAGCATTTTACCTCATGGCAACATTACTTCCATCTACAACAATGGGCCTCAAGTGAGAAGCAGAGTGGGCAGTGGTATCATTACAGCAGCTAGTTGAAGGGTCGGGTACTCGACAAATTTGAGCACCGAGTTTAATCAGCTCGGCCAGTAATTCATTGTTACCAGGGTTCGGTCCAAGTTTCTGCAATGCGGACTGTACCAACTTTTCTGTATAGCCGAGCTTCACAGCAAACTCTACGCGAGCTGCGTACCCCGGCGGCTTTTTGGCGTCTTGTTCTGTGCTCACATATTCGGCAAACTCGGCTCCGAGGGTGTCACTCACGGTGCGGGATACGTCGTGGTGAGCTGCGGCTGAGGACGAGCGAGACACGGGGAGGTGGGTGGAGCTGCTCGGAGTGCGGGCCACGTCTCCGTGCCACGTAGATGCCTCATCTGTCTCGAAATCCGAGTCGTAGCTGGAGTCTTCATTGGTCTCCACAACTGTATCGGCACTCGATGTCTCACTGCTACATTTACTCGATGAGTCCACATAACTCTGCGAAAAAAAAGGAACCAATAAGATTTATGTTGGGTGAGGATATAACATGTTTGATATTTCAAAGCAATTCCTTAAATGTAGAGCATATACATATAACTTTAAAAACAATTAATTTGTTAAGTTTTCCAACACTAATTTGTAAAGTTTTTTATTCATATATTATTTTTTTGCATAGGTTTTAGTTCAAATGACGTGTTTATCACAGAAATATAAATTTTCAACATATTGGAAAAATTGGGATGCAAAAATTTATAGTAATATAAAAACCATGATTTTTTTTTTTAATAACACAATTTAAGCGCAGTATGAATGAAATATTTTTAAAGGAACTGAATTAGAGTAAAATGGATTGAAGTTGGTCATATAAACTTACATTTATAATCTATATCTATCTATATTTATAAAAATGAATCGCTCTGTTGTGTCTCGCAAAAACTTGAAAATGGCTTGATAAATTTACGTGCGGTTTTTTGCAAAATTTTCTAATTTATGTGCTTAAGGTTTAAAAATAATAACACCTTCAATATATTGAGTATAAAAAAAGTTAGAAGCATATATGTGTTTTCATCGATTTTCCAGGGTTGCATTCGACTGGAATGCGTATTACAAAAAATTTTGAGAATGTTGTTTTTTTATAAATTGAAAAAGTTTGTATTTTAACATTTACAAACATCAATTATTTTTAATGGATACTGAATTGATTAATTTCCTAACAATTTCTTAATTTCTACATGATAACATATTTTTAATGGATTTTTTAGTAATGTTTAAAAAAAATTAACGAGACATTTTTGAAAAACGGATTCTTACACATAATGCACCACTGCCGGTAAGTAGCGTAGAGTTTGACATTTACAAAAATAATTCTTTATTTGAAAAATTATTATTTCATGTTTTGGAATTCAACCACAAACAAGTAACAAGGTAATTAAATCCAATATTTGAATAATAAAAATGTTTAGTTTTAGAATTAAATCATAAACAAGTACTTAGGTACATACATATCAATGAAAAGTATTTTTCCTTTTATCCGGAAAGTTTTTGCACGCTTCCACGATACAATCATTTATCTTTTATTATTATTTATTTATTGACGGACTTATACGGTCCATTCCAACAATGGTTAACACATTTTCTTATACTAAATACAGGTACAAATTTAAAGTATATATATCTGTAGAGGGATAACAAAACATTTTACCAATCCAATGCATGTTGCCTATTATAGCTGTTTCATTTTTTACAATATGTTCTAAATGAGAGAAAGGGAGACAAAATAAATCTGTGGGTACGGTTCTAATTTTTTGTTTTGTAGTCGATTTTAAAATTTTATGATGCTCATTTTTTACGTACGCGGGCAGTATTGCTTCGAACTGTCAAACGCTCTGTCGGTATTTTGATGATTGTTTAGTGTATTTAGTGCTAATTACATCAAAATTCATTATGCCGACTTGTGCCATGAAAGGATGTTCAAATAGAACTAGAAAAGGGAGAAAACGCTTCAGTTATCACAGGTATATATCAAATATTATAAATTTTCACATTAATACGTTTTTTGGTAGTTTTCAACATAAATGCACCACTATTTTTGTACTATCATTTGAGCAATTATTATAGCATTTGTTTCGTATACGTACTTAAATAAACACCCGAACAAAACGGTTCTTACAGCCCGTGTTAGTGATATGTAATATTAAATTATCGACTTTTTATTAAAACTATTGTGTCATAATAAATTATATACCCTCAGACCGGCACTTTTGCTAATTGGAAATATGTAGTGTAATGAAATATGTAAAGTTAAAACGATATATTTTGTCATTTTCGTAATTTATTTAGATTTCTAATTAAATGTCAAGCTCACATCAAAACACGGCTGGCGATTAAAGAATGACTAAATTCGCGGTGGGCATGAGTTGAGTGTCATAATTTTAGAAGGCTCAGGGTAAAATGCTGTCTGACTTTTCTTCATCAACACGCATTCACGTATTTTCTCCATAGATTGTGGCACTAGAGTAGTGATTTTTGCACGATGAGGCCTCTTAGCCAATCACAAGTGGAGATAAAACAAAAAAACAAACCCTTATTACGAATATATAAATAGCTTAAAAAAGTTCAAAAATAAATAAGGTGTGTAATTAATTACGAAAAAAATGTTTGTTCAACCAGCTAATAGCAGACAAGCTAACGTTCGGGCAGGACAATGTTTGTCGGGTCCGCTTGTGAATAATAAATATTGACTGTAAACATAAATTTGTGTTACACAGCACGATATTGATATTACCCCTACAAAACTGCAGTTTGGTCGTTCGCGAGCTTTGGATTATTTTTCTGAACCATGCAAACGCTCCAAAACCGAAAATCTTAGGTACTTCACATTACTTTTACAATTAGATTTTCCAGCGAAAATAAATTTGAAAAATATTTGCATCAAAATGATGAGCTGAAATAATATGCTCACCTAAGGGAGCATCCAAATAAAAACACACTTAAAAGACAACTGAAGTAAAATAAACCAAGTTATAATCTGGGGAAGAAGCTCCTCAACTATGGTAACTCACAAGGCACCAATATGATCTCATAAAAATCAAAGATCTAGATATGTTTTCATCTTAAAAAATATGATATTAACCAAGAAAGATTTTATCATATGACCGAAAATCTTATTTTACAAAACTTGCCTTTACACCTCAACGGTAAGAAAATAAATTATTCAAGTACCAATTCATATAAAAACGATAAAATAGGCAAATATATTTATGAATACATTAATGTGAACATACAATTATTTTAAATATTAAAATATTTTGCAAATTCCCTTAAAATATTGCGTGCATATTAACACTGGTAATTCCCACTTGAAAGTAATTGCCTTGTCCTGACCGAATTCTAAGATGTTTTTTTATAAATGTATAAATATAAAAATTATGTATGAATCTCAATTTGTATAATTTATATTTTAATATTTATATCTGATTATTTTTTTTACATTGTCTTCTTTGGAATTTTATTATTCATTATTTATACCTTGTATTTCTGGATTGTTATTCTAGTGCATCACATGGCATTATAATTTAATTGAATTAATTTTACTTTGTATTTTTTATTGTTAATTATTATGGCTTGACACGGGCACAGCCCAAAGCGCCTTAATAAGTTCATTAATATTTGAACGAGTGTAATTTTGAATGAATAAATAAATACATCGATCTTTCCCGTCATTTAAATAAGTTGCAGATAATTAGTATGGAAGTATGGAATTGGAAAAATAATGATGAAAGTAGGTTGAATGCTGTCGAAATGCGATCCCTCAGGCGAATGTGTGGTAAAACGATGTATGATAGGTGCACAAATGTCGAGATCCGTGAAGTGTGTAAGGCTGAGACATGCATTATTGACAGAATCAAGAAAGGGGTGCTGCGTTGGTTTGGACATGTAGAGCGAATGGACAGCGAAAGAACGGCTAAAAGGATCTACGATGCAAATGTTGATGGATGCAGAAAACGAGGAAGACCGAGAAAGACATGGCACGATCAAGTCCATCAAATACTTGAAGATGGACATGTCAAAAGTAGGAATAATCGGCGTGCGTGCATGAGAAGATGTATGAATGTAGAGAAAGCGAGGTCTGTATGCCAAGATAGAGTGTTATGGCGTTCTATCCTCTCTGCCTACCCCTACGGGGAAACGGCGTGATGGTTTGTTGTTGTTGTTGTGCAGATAATTAGTTTCAATTAGTCTTTATTTTATTTAACATCCTCTTTTGTATTTACTAGACCTCATTTCTATTCAAATTAAATAAAAATATATTGTGTTAAATGCACCCAGTGAATTGTTTTCGATTTTTCAGTAATCTTGCCCCAATGTGCACCGGACATATGCGCATTTTTCGAAGTTTAAACGATTCCAGCGAAGGGGCTTTGGGGATTTTCCATACGATATTACGCTCCGATTCTGAACGACGACGCACGGAGGTGACGATTGCGAAAACATATTAAAAAAAAACGATTATTTCAACGTTTGTTTAAGTCTGATAAGTCGTAATCACAGCGCCGATAAAGATTCGTCGCATCGTACGATGCATCCGTGCGAAAGTTCAATCGCCTAGCGTTAAAACGATTTCACGTGCCGACCTTACCTGGCTGTGCCCAATGACAGACGCAGGTCCGGTTCGGCCGCTGTACTGGGTACAGTGAGTGCTGGCACTAGGCGGGCGTGTATAGGGCACCGGGCACTAGGCACTAGGCACTCGACTATATTCCGAATATCGATATGAAGGCTCCTCGAATCCGGCTCCGCTCATCCGGCGATTGCGTTCGTTAGCTCACCAGAGTTAAAGTCTACCCTGCGGGTCTACAAGAGGAATGCTATCGAGAAAATAGGGACTTTTCCCAAAAGCTGATGTTATCAGTTTCCGTCATAACGATAATTCTTATTTTACGAGGCGATTTTCGATTCGGTTTTCGAGGTAAATAAGAACATTAGTCCTCGAAAGGTCACGATGACCTATGTTATACCTACAAGCGGGGAGATCACTCGCCCGACTTTGCTAAATACGCGTATTATTGACCGCCGCTGCGTATATTATAATGATGAGGATAGCCTCGGTTAGTACCATCACGACTTGTGGCGGATATTCAGAAAACAGGTCGACCAGTGCCTCCTTGGACAGCTTTCACGGATCCGTTTAAGGATCTTGCCAAACAATTTGTCGAAGATTAGCTAATTCGGAAAACGCGAGAACACGTTATTATTGCGCCCAAGGACAATGTACCTAACGAAATCAATGCCTCGATGCAACAATTTTATTAAAATACCGTATAAAATATTGTTTTATAAAAAAATAGTTTAAGAGTCCTCTTCACTAGGGAAACCTGTTCTAAGAAAGACATACATATTTACTTAACTGTTAAAGTTAATTAATATAAATACTAATAAATAAAATAAAAAATAGTTTCGCTAACAAGATGTTTAACATTGCATATTATCAGAACTTAGAATCATAGGTATTCAGAATTAGGAGTTTTTAACGAAGTTGACATTTTAAACATGGAATTGAATTTCAGCGGTACAAACTGAATACAAACATGGGTTTCCTCAAATGGGATAGTTTTTTTTGCCTACATAATAATACCTAATATACTCTGAAAGCTCCCTGCACACTGATAGCAATAATTAACTTAAATAAATGCCACAAAGTTTTTATTTTTGGCGCCTCACGTAGGTAAATCACGTTACCTTCCAAGTGAAATATTACAACTGGAGATTTAGCATTGACACACATAAATTGGTAACCATGTTCGCGCAATTTTCAAAGCCGCCACCAGCAATTATTTAGAATTTTATTTAGTGTATCAGTTTGGCGTTGAATTCTTATACTAATATCGCACTTGCAGCGGGACACCGCGACACTAAGCAATAAGTTGACTGATAATCCGGAAATGCGAGCTATGGCCAAGTGAAAACTGGAGAGTTGCACCGCGTGCGCGTGCTCATATTTCGTGTCCCACTAACAACACAAGGATGTGCCCGAGAAGATAAAACGCTATCTCGATTCATTTGTGTCATAAGTCATTGGTCTGCAACCCGGTAGTAGCAGCTAGCAGCACGCGATGATTATATTTTTAAATTGACGTCGATGTGGTATTTTTGACGATTAGCAATAGCAAAAATGTGAACATTGTGATCAAAAATGTATTAGGTGAAAATAAATAGGTACTTATAATAGTCCCTGTTGACTTGAGCTAATGCGGATATGGGGGTTTTGCAACAGTTGCGTGTTTTATGAAATATTCCAGAAAGCTCACTTATTCCTAACAGTTCAATAAACATGACATATACCTACAAAGAGCTGTACATTTGACATAAAAATACAGTTTTTTTTAATAATATTTTAAGTTTCTCTAAATGTTTGTAAACAAAAGACTGGATTTCACCCCCTGGGGAGTGAAATATTAAGATTAAAAAATAACAAAGACAAAGAACATTTTAGAAAAGGAAATATGGAAATCTAGGAATTTACAGGGCTTATGACCTGTCATGAAGTGTTTATGTTTATTTTTATTTATAATATTTTTTTCTTTGCATTTTACAATTGGTATACATAAGTTACAAATACAAAAAAAAACAATTACATTAACACAAAAAAAATCCCTCAAAGGCATGGCCTGTGAGTGGGTATATATTTTATTTTAAATTGAAACCAAGTCTACTGGAAGATATAAAAAGTATAAAAAATGGCCACATTACACACTGTGTAACATTCGCTATTCTGTCTTTATTTAAACACTCATATTTCTTCGATTCTTCCATCTGTTGATTTTAGAGAAGCAAAATAAAATAAAAATTCTAAATGGCGGTCTAGAGACTAGATTCTTCAATGATCTCTAATTCTTCGTATATTGAGTAAGTAATTGGGCATGCGTTCAATTCTGGGCAAACTATAAGCGATGACGCTGACCGATATTCGATATTTGACTTAAAAATGGGTAAATAAAATGCTCGGTGATATTGTGATACTATTTGGTTCTGAAAAAAGTATTTGTGTATTTGGTACACCTATGAACATCAATGAATGCTATGTTGCGCAATTAAATAATATACCTGTAATATTAACAACGCTTGCCAAAAAATGACGTATTTCGGCACTGAACTGAACTGTACTGATTATTAAACGTTAATTAATCAAATTTTGCAGTATTATTATTATTTATCTGCATTTACCCAGATAGGTTACTTGTTATTAAGTTAATTATAAGACTAAAACTTATTATTTATTTACTGGTCTTAGATAAGAATAAAAACGGGGATGCTTTTACAAGAAATACATGAATTTTATCCAAAAATTATAATGTTTGAAGTGCGTAGCGCCACTAGCACCAAGTGGGTACCGAGTAACTACGTATTATAGCCGATAGCCGTCGTAATATGCAGCAAATATAAATAAATATGAAAAAAACTCGAAATTCGGTCATAAAACGACCGTGCGTTATTGTGTCAAACGTATTATTTTATAATCACTACTCGTTGGGCATCATCAGACTGATCCTCGGGAAGAGAAACCAGCGGGTCGAAAGTAATGAAATTGAAAAGTAAAAAGGTTTGGGAAACGGACAGGCCGTATTATTTGGTGAAGATATGGTCCGTTGGTGAAGTGGTTCAAGTGTCGGTGGACCGCTCGCTCGGTGCGGCTCCGAATAGGATGTCCCCTCACCGCCGCCGCCCGCCGCCGCCCACTGGACCACTTAGCTCCCCCGCCCCGCCGACCCGCGCCGCCGCCGCCGCCACACACATGCCGGATCTCGGTTCAGACAACATGCTTTCCTTTTGCGCGTGTAATGGCCGATGGGCGCATTTTCTCGATCCACATATATTTTCCTTTTTATTTTTTGTGACAGAATACCACATTTTAATGCTTTTCTTCACCTCGTGGCGCGGCTGGGCTACCACGCTAGATATCCCGGATTCGGTTCGGGCAGTCTATGCAAATATAGACACGTGTGGCGTCCCATCCTCTCTGCCTAGCCTCCATATTCGTGTAGTTTATTCGCAAAGATAAAGCTGCGATTGACATATCAATGGCGCTATTTGCACCACCGGGTGCGGATAAAGGTGAGTAGACAATTAGAGATCAAGAAAATATTAAACAACAGAATAAGTGCACCCAAGTCGTAGACCAAAGACCAAACAATGGCAATGATAATGAAATAAAAGCGCGACCACGAAGAGATGGATACGGAAGCGATTAGGGATATAGAGAATATATTGTGTAGAACGGGACCTGAGCAGGGGGTAGCGGGGAGTGGAAATTTGACGAGGGTGGCCAGATTCAGGAGCCGATGGAGCGCATTGTTGGAGGAGACCAAATAGTAGCATCGACGTCGGAGATGAAGAAGATACATTTACAATAGTAGAGTCCACGAAGAAAACTCCATTTATAGTATTAGAATCTCGTGATAAAAAGTAGTCATCTTACGGAGTATCTAGTATCTACCTAAAACTAAATAATAAACATACTTTTAATATAAAAATTAAACATTGATTTTTATATTAAAAGTATAAATATGGAGTTCTACAAAATAAACGCCAAATCGATAGATAATTAATAAACTATCAAAAAGTCATAAACATAATCGCGTTACAACTTTTTAAATGCATAATATGAAATATTCATAGATTTTTTCATTCAAAACACAAATTAAGCTATGCACGAACATTGTCGAAATAATCTCCAAGGTGTAATGTTTTTACAACACCCACGTGATATTTAAATGACTCAATAAAAAGTTAATAATAACAGTTCGTCTTGCTAAACATCCAAGTTGGGTCATAAGGCCAATGAATTGTTTAGGAAAAAAAACTGGGATAGGTATTATTACAAACCGGATTACCGTTGAAGAGTGTAAACGGGGACAAAATATAGATAGAGAGGTTGGCAATTCCAAGTAGTAACTATGAAAAGTTGACAGTACATATCCGATTTCCGCGTACTCCGAATAGACGGCGCTGTCTCGTGACTCGTGACTCGCGAGACGAAATGAAACCGGAAGTAGGTATCTAGTTGTATCGCAGCCAGTGTCGATATAAAGCGAACCACCTAGAAAGTAGGCGTTCGGCGTCCGTTCCATCATCGTCGTTGCCTCGGATACGGTGTACAGTACCAATACCTGACGTATAGCGCATATCAAAAGGCGCAGGCGGTTCAAAGCCCACGGCACTTGCGTTTGCCGACTGACGACATATACTGTTGTTTCTACTCTTGGTGGGGAGCTAATGAAATGTTACGTGATATGACACAATCGAGGATTCTGGTGAAAATTCTGAAAACGCACATAGAATATTCCGACAAATACTCTATTTCAGCAATACGACTGTCCAACATTTTCGTGAAAGCAGTATTGATGTTGAGAAATACAGACACGGACCGAAGGTTTCGGTAGAAATTACACATTTGAAAATACTACACGGACACACCATGTTCATTACATAGCACATCTGGGATGGATAGAGAAGATATATTTTGAGTCTACCCAGCTATTTTTGAAAATCAATAACCGAAATATCGTCGGTGATACTGCAATGCCGCGCAAACTGTTTTTTTTTTTTACGAAAATGTTTTACTGAAATAAATTCGTTATAGGGACAAAGAGCTGTTCGTTTTAAATTGTAGCTATTTTTACTCGAAATAATGATAGGTTTTTCTGATACTTCAGGGGTGTTATTGGTTGATTGAAATAGCACATAATATATTAACAGAACTCTTTTCTAGATCCCCAGCCAAATAATTAAATCAATAGTTAGTTATGCGGTATTGCAGTATCGCCGACGATATATTAAAATAATAAGACTTAATGAAGAATGGACCGAGTGGAACAAATTACTTTTAAGCACAGCTCGGATGTCAATTGATACTCAATACCAAAAGTATCTTATCGTTGATACCCAATAGGAAACAACGTTTGAAAGTGGTTACGGTTGTATTTATTACGAATTCGATCAGTATTCCCAAACTGCGTGAAAGACATGCTATTTAATAGTTCTTGCACACCCACCAACGCTCTTGTTTAGATCTTATTTCCAACATCCGCCTTGCAGTGCAAACCGAGAACTAGGATATCTGGAAGATTCTATCGTTATAGACGTACCCATATAACGCAAGCATTCGGGAATCCTTAAAGGCTGGAGAGCTGCATTTTAAACAAACAAACAATAGGATAATATTATAATCGAGTAAGACAAAGAAGAAGAATTGAGTTATTTGATGCATGACATAAAAAACACAAATAGGCAAACCGACCAAACAACACGACCGTATGCATTGACATTAAAAATATGTGAAAGTATAACCTTCATATCGGATCCTTCCATTGCGGATACAAGAATTCGAGTATACAAAATGTGTACTGATTGATATCTCCAGTACGAGATAACCCCTTATTAACCCGAGGCTACATTGTTTACACGGATATAGTATTTAAACCAATTTATCCACCTACTAAATTCTAAATTTATTATTTTATATTACGCCGGTGACAAACCACGTACAAACACATAGGTTAAGTAAGTATAATCTAATGAGATCTGATGAGGCACCGTTCAAATATATATGTAAATAGTAATAAAATGGGTGTAATTTTTTTCAAACACATCTTATTGAAACAGTCACGCAGATCCTGAATCTTGACAGAATCCTTCTTTTGGTTTACGTATAATACATAAAATATAAACGTCACATAATCAAACGCCGTTTAGGCACGAACCGAGTGATTTCATAAGTATGTAATAAATTACATCGCTAGTAGCTGTCTGAAAAGTGGATAGTTTGTCACAAATAAACGTAATAAATGGTATGCGATCAAAATGGTTTTTGTATTTATTTATCTATGATATTACTTCATTAATCCGCTACGTCAAAGGGTTAAAATCAATAGCTTGGCATACTGATTGCTGATTATAAATTATATCGGCGGATAGTAGAGATAAATTTAATAATAAAATAAGTAACGATTGCCTACACCACAACATGCGCATATTTGTAGATTTAAATATGGCGATGATGTAAAAACATGGCTCAAGATATTAGATTAAATTTGTAGTAAATCTGTTGGGTGGACTGTGTAGAGTGTAGAGCCGGTGGGGTTGTCGGTTACCGAGATACCGAGAAGAGAGTGGCGCGAGCGATCGCTTGGGTGTCACCAGTCTGCCGAGTCTGCAGTCGAGTCGCAGTCGCCATCAGCCATCACCGATCACCGATCACCGTGGAGCGGAGAGCGGAGTTCCCGAACGCGGACACAGAGAGAGAAGTTGACCCGCAGCCGCGCTCTCTGTAGGCCGGTCGCCGACCTGCTTCATACAGGATATGGAATATGGACACGACTACACGCGGCATTATACTAAAGTATGCATCCAACACTTCTGCAGCGTGAAGCGTGATACGTATCCCCGTTCTGATCAATTGGCTGTATCCCGTGTTGAAAAATCTGTCTGCAGAAAGCCACGATTCGGAATGATTATATTATTATAAACCAGCAGTGTCGTATTGGCGCATTACGTATCCTCTGACGAGACACGAGACCTTCACCCGAACCTCGCCGAGCTCTCATCCATAAAGTACAAGTTTTTTTTTATAATGCTAAAGACATTCGAAGGATGTGCGCACTTTATCGCCAAGAGATGGTGGGTAGATATTTGATTAGAAATATTTTACATTTAGATTGTTGCTCAGATACAAACGGATATGAATTCACGAGGTATCTAGTATAGATAATAGATACCATTTACATTTCCCAATGACAGCGTTAGGTACAACCAAATATCGTTAATCATAAAAAATAAAAATCAATGTATTTTAAATCGTTTTTCTCCTACCTCCGTGGCGTAATGATTATCGCGTTGCGCGGGATGAACTAGTGACAGGTTTTCTTAAAATTATTTTTTTGTTAAAAATACCGAAATATTTCATTAATTATTTATGCACATTTTACGTGTTTCTATACAGACTTGAATAACAATGCAACAAATGTTTTTTTAAATACTGTAAGAAAATTCATGAATTTAGTATTGATTACCAATTCAACGTTGCTATAGTAAGAATACCTTGATTACCTTGCTCAACGTTGCCTTTACACCATTATCATTCGACGTCCGCTCCCTAGTTGGAGCATATGGTGTACACAAGGAGCCTCCAGGAGTCTCCGTCGGCTGCTAGTTCCCATCCTCCCAAGTCAGATTCGGGTCCCGTACTTCTGACATGAACTGCCGACAAAAGGTCAGTAGTGGACGTCCAGGACGTCGGAGAACTAGATCCTTTATTAAGTAGGCAAGCGTAGTAAAGACTCGGTAAAGTCAATACTTTTATTTTAACTGCAGTGCCCTTTACAACACTAGGGATTTAAAAAAATAATAAATGGCATTCATTAAATGAATTTTTCTTGTTTTGAAAAGATGACTACGTTACGGCAATAGCAAGCTATTAGCATTGTTCTTCCACGCCTGAGAGGGAAATAATTTAATAATGTCGAATCCGGCTGTATTTCAGGAATTAGTAGACCTTTACGTTACTCTGACGTCAAACACAACTAAGATATGATTTGGTATGTAACTTAAGCCAAGATGTTATAAAAGATGCCTACGTTACGGCCATAGCCAGCCATTAGCACTGTTCTCCCACGCCTGAGAGGGAAATAATATAATAATGTCGAATCCGGCTCTACTTCAGGAATTGATAGACCTATATGTTACTCTGACGTCAAACACAACTAAGGTGTTATTCGGTATGTAACTTAAGCCAAGACGTTATAAAAGATGCCTACGTTACGGCCATAGCCAGCCATTAGCACTGTTCTCCCACGCCTAAGAGGGAAATAATATAATAATGTCGAATCCGGCTCTACTTCAAGAATTGATAGACCTTTACGTTACTCTGACGTGAAACACAAATAAGATATTATTTGGTATGTAACTTAAGCCAAGACGTTATAAAAGATGCCTACGTTAAGGCCATAGCCAGCCATTAGCACTGTTCTCCTACGCCTGAGAGGGAAATAATATAATAATGTCGAATCCGGCTCTACTTCAGGAATTGATAGACCTTTATGTTACTCTGACGTCAAACACAACTAAGGTATTATTTGGTATGTAACTTAAGCCAAGATGTTATAAAAAATTAACGTAAATTAAAAACGAATCAAATAATTTTGCGCTATTGTTTTTTAAATTGTTTGAACGGGAAATACTGAGAAATACCTTCACGTACAGAAATAATAGTATGTATTTTATTAGTATTTCTGTACAATCTAAATATAAATAACGTCGTCTTACAATAAAAGTCATCTGGTTGTTTTACATATTATATAAAGTACAAAAATTCTATGTTTTACATTATATTGGAAATTTGAGAGTTAATAATGGGTACCTAGCGAGTACTGGCTCCGTGAATAGATAAAGAGGACCCATCGATTTTTTATGAAAGATTACTTAAATGGCTTTTTTCAGATTTGGCATTATTTTAAGAAACAGCGATCAGTTTTATGACGTTAGACATTAATATCAATTTTAAAAAGATTACTGATTAGGTACTAGTAATCAATACTGCCAAGGCCTGTTTGAATGGAAAAAGAATAATAATTTATAATTAAATAATTGTTACGTTTTATATAAATAAGCTATCCAGCTAACGGCCCATTTCAGACATTGAGGGGATCATTAAGTCCATCATCCGCCCGCAGCTGTTATGTCCTAGGGGACTCTGTCAGCTGTGTATAGAAGAAAGTTAGCAAAAATATTATCAAGGAATACAAACTATGCAGATTAATGAGAGGGGAAGAGGATGTATGAGTAAAATATCAAGAATGAAATCATACTTAACAGATCGGAAGATACATACTTACACAAACGAAAAAAAAGTCAAACAAAAACAGTTAATTTTGGAGTACCATAAGGATCTATTTTGGGTCCAGTGTTATATGTTTTATTTATTAATTTATACAAACATTTCATATTTTACAAAATGGCACAAAAACACTGGCAAATTCTGCTTGTACGAGGAGTAGGCTCAGTATATGAAGGGTCGGCAAGCCAGAAATATTAGTATGCCTAATGTTGCAATCGGTTCCTATATGGGCAAATGCCTGTTCTAAGAAACCGATTTGTTGCGGCAAATGTGGTTATCGAATATGTTTCCTATAAATCAAAATAATATTGAAGAAAAAAAAGTACGGTTTACGTTAGTATAAAAATAAGATGAATTATTAACCAAAACCACGATGATCAGTATGAGCAAGAAGACATATTGGCCCATTGAAATAAATTTTTAGAATGACTAAAATCTTTAAAAATAATATATTAAAAAAAAAAACAAATGGTTGCTTACTTCTGCAGGGGAGAAACGAGGCGGGGGGAGGGGGCAGTCTGATACACCGTCAACAGCGCGACGCGCCCCCCTCGCTTCACTCCTGCAGAAGTAAGCAACAATTTGTTTTTTTTTATAAATATTTTATTTTTAAAAATTGTCTTCGTTTTAAATATTTTTTTTAATACGCTAATATGTCTTCTTGCCCATACTGATCATCGTGGTTTCGGATGTGACAGGGTTTAAAGAACACCCTGTTTATATATATATGTGCAGATACAAAAAATACATTACATTGTATTTAGATGACTATCCTCAATAAATTCTCAGATTCCTTACTTCCAATGTCTGTCATCCAAATCGTAATTCTTTTTTTCAATGCTTATGGTTTCTCAGATTTCCAAACACACTATATATTAATGACTTATCATTGTACAGTTTCATAGGAGCATGCCGACGACAAAGGACTATTTTATAAAAATCAAACTGACGCATTAACATACAAAGACATAAACAAACACACAACTATGTTGACAAAATGGATACACACAAACTAACTTATATTTAATGAAAAAAAAGTAATATTATCCATTTTGAAACTTTAATCTTTATATCAAAATTGTTTGTTTGTTCCAAAAACGGAAAAAAATTCTAATGTATGAAGCCTATGCAAAATCTAAAATACGTCGGAACGGGAAACCAAAATGACGTAAAGACAGCAAAATAAAATATTAAAATTAGTAAGTATATGACCTCCCTTATCTAGCAGCAACTAAAGAACTCTCTAAACAAACTAAACAATTCACAAACTTCAAAGAATTCAGAGTACTGAATATTATTCAACAGTATATATTGAGAACGGTAGTGGTTACACACATAAAGAGAGACATTTACCCAAGCGTCAACCACAACCATAATACAAGATACTCTAATAGGGATCTGATACTAAGTGCAGGGGTCAACACTGTTCTGGCATCGAGACAACACTATAACGTAGGCAAAAAGGTCCATAACCTTTTGCCAGAATCGTGGAAAGACGGGAGTGTTGTCAAGTTACGGAAGGTGTTGACCTCGCTCTTTCATGACATTGGTCGTAGGGAGTCAGAAAAGTTGATGCATGCCACGGATTGGAGAACCTTACTGGATGTCAAAAATAAAATATAAAAATAAGGAATAATTTTAAAAATATATATTTATAGATGACAACCATGAAGTTTCGCATAAATAAATTGTCTATGTTTTTATGAATGTATGTATGTGTATGCGCATGGGTGTATGTACGTGTGTGTGTATGCACATGTGTATATATGTGTATATTTATATATACATGTGTGTATATATGTGTATGTCTGTATGTATATGAATCAAAATGTGTATCCGAATAAGTTTATATTTTGTTTGTCTGTGCTCTATATTAATTTGTTAAGTATTATAATATATTAAAATGTAATTGCCTAGCTTGGAACGGGGTATGTACCCTTGTTAGCTGGGCAAAGTGAATATGGAATTGTATTTTGATAAAGAGTGTGAATAAATAAATAAATTAAATGTAGCTTAACTTATTCAACTAAAATCCTCCAAATTTATTTACAAATTTAATTGTAAACAATGAAATATAACTGGAAATAAATTGTAGTAAACACAGACACAATACGAGAATATCGTAACAATATCACATACAAGATTTTAAAACGAGACAAGGACAGTCGAGACTAATAAACCAGGCATTGAAATTATACAACAAACTACCAGACAAAACTAAACAAAATATTATTTACAATATATAAACCGTAAGGGTTTCCCATTTAAATAAATTTCAAATTAAAAAAATGTTAGAAAAATGACAAAAACACGAGTACGTGAACGAAAGCAAAACGTATTTCAGATTTACAAAGAAAGAGTACGAGTATATACAAATTACAAAAAAACAGAATCAACGATACGAAATATTAATTTAAAGTGGTGTTTCTTATCTTACCTTAATGTAACAAAAAACATATCGAGATACGCTACGATTAGTGTAGCAATGCAGTGTCCTATGCACCAAATGGAATGATGATGATGACGATGAAAAAAAAATTTAATTTAAGATAATCTATACATATCTCCACGTTATTAAAAAATTTTCAGCAAATAATAAATATCCCGCATACGAATTATAATCGAAAATGAAATAATACGTTTAAATGAATTAAAAAATATTATCTTAAAAACTACTTTAGAGGTAAATTTATGTAAGTATTATATTATTATGTCATAATAATATAATACTTACATATTGTTTATCATTCCGAAACATTGCACGTACAACATAACGAAATAAGTTTAAAAAAGGGTCAACACATATTTAGGATTATTCAATTGAGGGTTTCAAACTTTTTCGATTTGAACATTTATTTGACTATCCGTTCTTACAATTTTAGCTTTTGGGGATTAAATTACTGGGAAAGTAATTCACCCCGTATAAATAGATAAATCTTGTACTGGAAGAAATCATACAAAAAAATTACCTTTTACATAATTCGTGTCCGACACGTGGGCCTGCACGGCCTTTTACTGAAATAATAATAATATTGATTCTTGAATATCGAGGCGCTAATTTTTATCAAAACTTAACCGGGCAGCGTCAAAACACATTACCGCATTCCTCTCGTGCGACTTGAACGTAGACTTCGTCTATAGTTATACTAGAATTTAATTTCTTTAGTTGGGTATAACGAATGTCGAAAGATTGAATGTTTAAACCGCATGATCGTTTGTAATACAATAAAAAAACAAGAGGAAAAATAAAATATGTATCATACGATTGGGAAATCCCTGAACTATTTAAAAATAAATACGGAAAAACTACAAGGATTTTCGATAGATTAACAGCGTCAGGTTAATGATTATAAATTCCCACGGCAATCGGAAGACGGTCACAACTACATGTGTAGGCTTAGTGTAAGTTTTCTTCCATATGGGCAGTCGTTGAGTAGCGTTTCTTAAAATAAATTATGAATAGATGAGATTTAAAATTCTATGCACAGTACGACATCGCACGCCTGTTTGAATGTGTCAATTCAGTATTTCAGTAACACAATATTATGCAGCCACACAGCCACGGCCGATTAACGAACCGTTTACTTCATACTTTCATCAAGCCGGATCTGGCGGCCGCGGTCGCAGCCGTTCTCTGCAGGTCCAAATAATAATCGTCTAATATAAGCGTAATTTCAACAGGCAAGCGTGGTGCATGGAGTTTACCGCGCGTCCGTGTATCCGGACTCGGTACACAACACACTGCACTCTTTATGTATCCCACTAACCTTAATTCTTCATTTTTAAACCCGATCTCTTCTGGCCATGGCCCGCATAGTACTACGCCCGAGACGGCGCATGAAAAAACTGAATTTGTTTTTTTTTTAATTCGCCGCGCGTAGTTACCAAACCTCAACACTCCATAATTTAATGTGGGCTCCATACGAGGGTTGCTACTTAAGTTTTGAGATATGGCAACACCAGTGTGAATTTGTCAAATCTGACACTGTCATCGTAAAGTTTGCCATTTTTAATGGTAAACGTACTCAGAACGTTTTGTCATACGAGTGATATTTGTGTTGTTTACAGATACTTGAAAAATTAATTTTACTAAAAAAAATGGTACTAAATCGTGAACATTTTCGTGCGATGATTTTCTATGACTTTAGACGTGGATACCAACAACAGTGTGCCGATCAACTCGCTGCGACTTTTGGTGATGAAGCACCATCTAGAACTACAATGTTTCGCTGTTTTTTTTTTTATTCAACCGTGATCGCACTTCGTTACAGGACGAATTTCGTGAAGGTCGTTCAAAGTCGGCTGTTGCGCCAGAAAAATCGATGCTTTGCGTGAACTGATATTGCTAGATCGTCATGTGACATACCGTGAGATAGAGGCATTTTTGGGCAATTAGTTCCACTCGCATACATTCAATATTGTATGAACATTTGGTCGTCAAAAAGATTTGTTCGCGTTTGATACCGCACAATTTAACAATCGCTCAAAAAAAGGCTCGTGTCGATTGGTACAAAAAAATCAGTAAGTCAATAAGATCGTGACAGGCGACGAATCTATGCATATGAACCCGAAACTAAACAACAATCGACTGTATGGGTCTTTTAAGACGAGCCAAATCCAACAAAAGTTGTTCGCGCACGAAGCACTCGAAACAAATGGTCGCCTGTTTTTTCGAAATAACTGGACATGTCGCCACCGTTCCACTAGAGCAGCGTGGAACGGTCAATCTGAATGGTACACCACCATTTGTTTGTCAGAAGTGTTCGAAAAAATAAGGGAAACCAATTGCAGAAGACGAATCATTCACCACCACGACAATGCAAGCTGTCACACATCAGCTCAAACAAGTGAATTTTTGAGCATTCAAAACATAGATGGGTCATCCGCCGTACAGTCCTGATTTAGCTCCCAATGATTTTTTCTTATTCCCGCATATCAAAAATAAATTGAGAGGTGGTTGATACGTTAAAATCACATGTTTGAAGGTACCTCAATCGGACTGGAAAAAGTCCTTTGAAAATTGGTTCAAACCTCAGAGTAATAATGCGTAACCTAGAGAGACGCCCAATCACTATGTTTCATAGAACGCAAGTGATGTTGGTTTGTTGGTTAGCAACCAATTGGTGGCCATTTTGTTTTATTTGACAACATAAACATAACGGTTCGATCGGATGCATTTGTAGCTGTACTTGGCTTTGTTTGTAAATAACTTCGATATTTACGTTATAATAAATAAAAATCGACTATGGTAATTTGCAGTATTTTTGGGTGCAGCAGTAGGAGCGTCAAAGGTGTTTAAGGAGTCAGTTTTCCCAGGTAATTGATTCCGAATATTTTACCATGATTTACATTGATTTTTGACATTTATTGTCCCGGCACGTGTATTATGTTGCTTAAAAACTTTCCTTATATCAACATATTTACTTCAGATACTATTTTTTCTCAATTTAGGGAATACATTTGTGAATTAAAGTATGTTTACTGTTAATAATGACAGTTGATTATGGGCAATATGTCTGGGCCGCACTAGGCCTACATATAAAGTTTGAGTTTTTATCGAGTAGAGGTCGATTAAATTTTTTACTCGAAAATAGCAACGTTAACCTTGAAATCGCATCTTAAATGACGTGTCCTAATTTCAGGCTGCTACAACTCGCCATTTCAGAGATGTGACGGACAAACAAACAAACTCAACACAGGACTTTGGTTAAATGGAGTTGGGATATATGTCTCAATAAATAAAAAAATAAACACACACATGTATTTTCAGTTTTACATAATAAATATAGGCGAATTATAGAAAAATATATTGGAATAACCCTGCAATGATAAATACACATGTAAGTATTTACTACTACTACTACCATCATGCCATTTCCCCGTAGGGGTAGGCAGAGAGAATGGACCGCCACACACGTCTATCCTGGCATACAATCCTAGCCACATTCATACATCTTGTCATACATGCCCTTCGGTTCTGTCTGCTTTTGACATGACCAGACTTAAGATTTTGGTTTATCTGATCATGCCACGTCTTCCTTGGTCGTCCTCGTCTAACAATGCAAATTAATATCCATTTGGCAATTCTCGACCTGAGTACGGCCCATTGTTTTGCTGCGAACTGTAGCTAACTTAATACCCAATAGTCATATAATGGTCTTTCTACGTTTGGGCTCCTCTCTAGGTTACGCGTTATTACTCTGAGGTTCAAACGCATACAAAAGTGTATTGATCTTCAAGGAGAATTTTTTTTTTACTTGTCTATCTCAAAACTTAAGTGGCAACCCTCGTATAACGAAGACAGGCGCCGCGCCGCGCCGTGGCGCAGTCGGTTAGACGGCCAACTGTGAAACTGGAGTTGCGGGTTCGATTTCCTGGGTGTTGTGGTGTATTTTCATAACCTCCCCCCATATCCCCTTTTTCCCACCTGCTGTCATATTACTTTTTTTAAATGCAAATTTGATAATTTAGATGTTCTGTTCGACGTGCAGCCAGTGTTGCAAATAAATTCGTATTGAAAATTGTGACAACAGTAAGTGAAATATCACTTGAAACACTTGTGCGCCACTAAGTATTTTTTGGGCGATAAGGATACTAAACTCACATAACAAAATCGCATTATCGGACTTGACACACGTGTGTATGTGGCCATCGATTATATTTATGAATTTAAATCTGGTTTAGTGATGTGATACAATAATTTCATTATGCATCTTGTTTTCATCAGGTCCTTTGCCACATGCGAAATCATCTAATTACCCAAACGACCCATCTTTAACTTTTAGTCGGAAATTTGCGTGAAAAGGCGACACAACATCAAGGCATTTGTGATTTTGTATAATATATCAAAGAATAAAAATATAAGACGACATTTGACTTGCAAAATTTCGACCTGCAAAATACCTCGTACAGTACAAATAAGGTAAATTATTGTAATCACTAAACTTTACAGGGTGGCTAAAAACAGATTTTATTTTGAAAATTTACACCATTATAGATAATTTAATGGTGTACATTATTTATTTATTACTATAGGCTTTTCTCTGTGACCAGGCGAATAAAGAATACAGTCTGTGTGTGAAACAGAACCCTGGACGAGTGTTTCGACTCGATGGCTTCTCTCAGGTAAAAATCCTGAATAAGAAAATCGAGTGGAGATAAGCCCACCTCGTCGTGTAGTGTTTAACGCGTTCGTATTCCATTTTTGAAGTCTTGGGTTTGATTTGCATTTTTTTATTGTTCCTGGACAGGGAGTAAGACTGATCGCCTTACCTTCATAAAACAGATGATCGAAATACACGGCATTTGGTTTACAAATGCAGTGCTCTATGCACCACTGGATGCGGAAAGGGGAATGATGAGGAAAAAAGGCAGCCCCTTACAAAGATGTTATGAAAAGGACTATTCTGTAAAAATGTTTAATTCGTCATTTTTTCAGGCACCCGTGACGGCCGTGGAATAGTACTGAAGACACTAAAGGGTCGCAGGTGTCCAAGTACCGACACAACGTCCCATTGCCACCGCACGACGCACGACGCGAGTGAAAGTGAGAAGTGTAAGGTGTAAGTCATCAAACAACTCCCAATTCGTCGTCGTTTACATCGGTTAAATGTCCGCATGACACATTACGACACTATTCGCAGCATTCAACGTAAATGCAATAGCGCCAAGGATTTTTTCAACATACAAATGCAATGGATATTTGCTTTGAATAAAACAGCAACGCGTCTAGATAATAAAGGTCACCAGAAATTGCTTGTGTGTATTCGAAATATAATTAACGCATCATTTCCAGAAATGGCGAGGTCAACTGGTCACCGATACCGTGCAGTTACATCGGATTACTTCCGTGTAAGTTATTTTTAAATAAAATGTAAATCGATACTTCTCAAACACTGAAATATGAAAATGCGTGAGATGGGCCGGGCCGTTTGTCAAATTGTACAATGCCTATTATAAACATAGACCTAGTGCCATAATAAAGAATACAACTTGCTGGTAAGTAAGACTGTTTCAGTAATCGGATTGTGGCTAGAGTCACGGACTCCCGGAGCAGAGGTACAGAGTTCGAATCCTGCTTTACCAGAACTTAGTGCCCATTTTCTAATACCGAGTTAAAATCAGTTCGAATCGCGCTGTAGTCCCGTGGCTAGTGTCTCGGACTTAAGAATCAAAGGTTCCGTGGTTCGAAGCCTACTCTACCCCAACTTGATTTCCATTTTCTAATAGTTATTTAAAACTCGTTGAAAATGGCCTCAGAATGAAATATTTGAAATATTTAATTTATTTATATTTGATATCATAAGAACGCAAATATTTATTTAAAAAAAGGTAATCTACGATTTTCATCTATCGTATGATAATAGCCACAATTTTTTTATTATACGATTCTCATCTATCGTATAACCATAAAATTGAAATACTCGGGTAAATCGCAAGAACCCAAATATTTCTAAATTTTAATAGTTTATTCTAAAACAGGAAATGTGGTGGTACCTTTTGACTACACCGGGTACCCTTCAATCATAAAACTGTTTGAATGTTTAAACTCTGGTGAGGTAAGCCTCCACACAGCAGTTTGATGAACAGCAAGGACACGACAACACAATTATATTCTATGAAATAAAAAAAACGGTTATATTATTTAAATTTAAATAAGATAGTGTAAAAATTATAAAATTCCGCCTTTTATTCTCATCAGCACTATCAGCAGTGCAAAGAGTATTATTGTATAGGTATGAGATCATTCTGGTAAGTCGAACTGCCTCTTGATCGATATTTATTTATTTATTTATTTTGTTCATTAACGCCTAAAAGGCATTTACAAAAAATAAAAATGAAATACATGCTAACATACTAAATAATAAACAGAATATACAGAAAAAATTGTGAAATTAGTTAAAAAGGATATGATAAAAAGTTTTACAAAGTAAAAAAAACAATAATAACAAAGGTATGCAAGAAAAAACAGTAAGCAAATAAATAAAAAATGCAAAAAAAAGAAGCTTATCAAATAAATTCTGTAAGGCAAACAATAAATAAAGTGTTACGGTAAGCAAGAAAGACATTATTAAGTTAAATTAATAAACAAGCAAGCATATATTATCACGAAAAAATAAGAAATAAAAATATGTATCTATGAAATGCGTATTTGCCAATACTACAGTGCAATTTGATATAATAGTAAAAAATAAAAAACAAGTATAAGGTAATAAAAATAAACAAGTATTTTTTTTAATTTATGAAATTGATTGTCAATAATAGTTTGACGAGCTGCTACAAATAAACTTGATATTTTGGGCTTATAAGGTGGTAAAGAATTGGACAGATATCAAAGTGATATCAAAGTTTCGCGAGATAAGTTCTAATTTGGGTTTCAATCTAACTAAAAGAAAGGTTGTTTGACATTTCATCCTACGTCCGCGGGTTAACCCACATAGATAGATGCAACAAAAACAAACATGTGAAAATATACATAGTACTTTGAATTATACTGTTGGAATAATGATATTTAAATATATTTTTGTCGTATACATTGCATATTATAATATTGTATGCTATGTAAACGTAATTTTTAAATGCCAAATAAAGATTATTATCATTAAGTGTAAGAACATTAATAAATGCATGTCCGACACAAAAAAAGTGTCTAACTTCCTTATCGACCAACAAACTATTAGAAGAATGGTGAAAGAAACTTGAAACCGTTAAAAGTGTCAAAGCAATTAAACAATCAACGCTTAGAAAAGGGAAATGCTAAGGCAAAAATTTCAGATTCAGACTTAAAAAGAAAGTACAGACAGGCTCAAAGTGTTGATTTGAAAGTGAATCGGAAATTGACGATAGTGTATTTTTCAAGCACAATCAAAATCCTCAACGTAGACTGCTCCTCTCAATAAGCCGGCCGCTAATCAGCAGCAGTTACAATAGGAAAAGATCTAAACATATGGAAAAAGAGGCCTGCACTTCTGTTTCAACCCGAAGAGAGAAAGTTACCCGAATATTAGCACAAGCCAAACATACTCATATGTGTACTGAATAGTTGAGCGGTTTCATAAGGATTTAGAAAATATATTGCCAGGCAAAATGTTTCTGTAATTGTACGTTTCGATGGAATCTCCTAAAAACTTAGTAATTCTTGCAACATAATATTATGTCGTCAAGTTTTATGCTCCGACATGGTTTGCTATCAAAATTCATCCTTCCTGTAAACATGGAGAGCGGCACTTTTTTAAACTCATTGCTGCAATTAGATATTTGTTCATAGAACTGAAAGTCAAAATAGATTCGGTAATTCAAAGAAACAGTTACAATACCTACTTCTGGAACCCTGAAAATGTATTGCTCGTAATGCAAACCGACTCTTGAGTCGCAAATCCGTAAACTGGCAGCCTGTCACATTTTGAAAATCGCAGCAATCATTTTTTTTTTTTTAAATAAAAACCTTTATTAGCATTAATAAACAATTAACAATACATTCAGTATAAAAATGGGACACGTAAGGTTGAACTTGCCAAAAAAGAGTCTGGCTCTTGTGTTTGGCAAGTTTACAAAATAACATAAAAAAGAAACAAAAAATGCAAAACAAAATAATAATTAAATAAATAAAAAATTAAACAATTTTTAAAAAATTGAGAAAATATTAAAATAAAAATAAATTTATAAACACAGGCACATATTAAACATACATCTCCATTGTCGAAATACAGTTAATGTTAATTATGTCAAGAAGCTTTTCTTTAATTTATCCTTAAATTTTCCGTAATTTATTTCTTGACGTAGATTTTGTGGTAAATTATTGAAAAGCTCCCGTCCTATGTGAGTATAATGATTTTTGGCTGTGGTAGTTTTAGTTCTCTGTAGAACAAGGCATCCTGTTCTTAACCTTCCCGTAATACGGTCCGATGGGAGGCTCTCCTTATGCACCTGGAACATACAACTTTCCGTAGATATCCTCCACTCTTAAAACATTAAATTTTTTGAATAGTTCGGTAGTTGAGAATAAGGATGGTATTATTTTAATGATTTTTTTCTGTAGAACTTTTAAGGTTCTAAGATGAGCGTTATAAGCCCCTCCCCATCCAACTATTGAATGATTGACTGTACGAGAGCATAATAAACTGTCTTCAATTGATTCGTCGATAAAATATCTCTAAGCTTTAAAAATATGTGGAATAATTTTCTTAGTCTTTTGCACATTGAATCTATTTGTTCTTTCCATTTAATATTTGGGTCGATTATTATTCCCAGATATTTTATCTTAGATTTTTCGGTCAGGGTAACACATTGAGAAGAACAGTTTGTATGGTCTTCGCAGTTTTTGTCGCGAGATTTTAGGTCTATAAGGTTATGTCTATTTTTATTGTTTAATGTGAAAGTTAGGTAATGGGTTTTTTCTGAGTTCATTGTCAGGTAACTTTGATCTTACCACTCTTTAAAAACTTTTAAGTCAATATTTGCCACTTTATTAACCTCATTCCAAGTTTTTTCATTAAATTCATCACAGTATCATCGGCGTAAGAAATGATTTCACCCTTAAGTGGTAAATTGAACATTATATTGACATAGATTATAAAGAGTATAGGACTTAGAATAGTACCTTGTGGGATGCCAAAGCAGGAGGAAACTGAATCGCTTAATGTTTTGTTTATCCTGGTGTACTGGATTCTGTTTTTTTAAATTCTTCTAACCACACAAGAACCGTTCCACCAATCCCATAAAATTTCAATCTGTTTATCAGTCTAGCGAGTGATACAATACAATAAAATATACATACATAATAATAATAAATAAATAATAAATAATATACATAATAATACAATAAAACATACTTATACCAATTGGTCCGACGTTGTATAATAAATAAATAAATATACATATTTCCTTAATCAATATTTGTATGTAAGTCGTTACCAAAGTTACACACTAGCTGTTAATGTTATTTTATTTATGTTCTTTATATTCGCGGAAAATGTGCTTTGATATGTAACTTATTTATTATTATACTTAATAAATTGGATTGGTTTTACGAATGAAACAATATATCTGTTCTTTTTTACAGTTGCAGTCCAATGAAAGCAAGTTTTCTTTACACACGACGGCATGCAGCATATTTATGCGTAGCGTCACGTTTGACCATGATAAAAGTCGGTTAGAGAATAAAGGCCCGGAAGGCAATTACCCACGAATTGAAATGCTATTTTCTTCGCGCTTGTAGCGTGTCTATTTGATTATACGTCATTGACGAGAACCACATAAAATATTTAGATAGGTTGAAAAATTGCGAAAACAAAGAAACGTTATTCGATTGTACACAGAAGGATAAAATGATTAATCAGTAAAAAAAGGACATTTCGATAGAAGACCTTAACAACTTTTGGGCTTCGTAGTTTTATATTACGTATTGTAATTTTGAACTCGTGTTTTCTGTTATTTGTGGATGACTTAAAACTTTTCTTAAAGGTGACGACTTTTGCCAATTTTCGTCATCTCCAAGCGGATATAAGATCTAATATATGTGAATGGGGAAGGCGAAACAAACTTAGGTTTAATATTTCTAAGTGTTCGGTAACGGCCTTCACTAGGGCCCAAAAAACTATATTTTTTTACTACAAAATAAATGACCAGAAGTTAGATTTGTGAGCACCCTGACATTTCATGATCACATAGAGGCAATCATTGGTAAAACATTGAAAATGTTTTAAAAAGATTCGTTCTGCGTACTGCCAGTGTTTTCGAAAACACCCGCGTACTGAGAACTCTTTACAACTCCTTGGTGCGAAATAGACTCGAGAGTGGCTCGATGATGTGGGGGCTACATTAACTGAAATACTCTCTTATGATAGAGAAAATTCAAAAGAATTTCGGAGATATCTCTACATGAGAGAGCGCGAGTATTATCCTTGGCTCTGCCCGACCGAGTTTCTCCAAAGTATGCTTGGGTACAACGGTTTAGAGACTAGAAGGAATGTGTATCTGACTACACAGTTTATCGATTGTTGCGCGGTATGGTCGATAATTCTGAGATTATGATGATCTATGTATGTTCTTGATTACCTTAGACAGCGTCAGCGCAGATTGTTTCATTTTCCAATATACAGGACCAACCTGCCGACGATTATGCCTGTTGGAAGGGCTACCGCTATGCTGAACAACATCGCTCTGGATGTTGATCTTTCCATGTATCCGAAGGGGGTTTTCGTAGCAGGATTCTCCTACTATTTTTACAAGAGTCTATTTATGTATTTTTTTCTTTTTATGATATGCACGTCTTGAATTTTAGTTAATATGTTATTTTAAATAAGTGAATTGAATTACTATAGTCGATATTATAAGCGACGAATCTCGAAGGAGTAAGCCGCAGTGTAAGCAAATGAAATTAAAACTTCGGCCTAACTTGTAGAACTCATAAATCACAAGATTACTTTTTTCCAGGGGAGAGTAAAAACAGTTTTTAGTTCAGCTACTGTAGCGAATAGTAATAATATAGGTCGATGGCATTGCCTCTATAGCCGGTAAAACATGGATATGGAGGAATGGAGACGTTTGAAGGATGCCTTTATCCAGCAGTGGAGAGAACAAGGCTGAAGAAGAAGAAGGCGCGAATAGTAGCGAAGTTTTATTCGACATATTGTTTTTTTTTTTAATAATGCAACACTGTATGGATATAAAAGTTTTACACAAATATATTATAGATTATTTGAAATGTTGACAGAAAACGCCAAAATATCATTTTCGACCGTTAGTGGATTAATGAGTTTTACAAATTAGGGTTACGAGAGACTGGAGGATATCATAGAAAAAATGGACCTTTGAATACGTGTCACCATTATTGAGTACAATGGGGCATCCGTTGAATATGTTAATTATCAGACCGTCTAAAAATGGCCTGTCCTGGAGACGGTTTACATACATATCAAAGGCCATAATAAGTGAGTGAATGTGTAAATGAAATTTTAAATTAATAAATAAATATAAGCAGAGTTGATAAACAACTGATAAAAGAGAAATGACGATAACAGGGAAACTACCTCCGGAAGAAAATACTAGAATGAAATCAATTACGTGTAAAAAATAGACACGTTATTCCACCTATGATAGCGTCGGTGAAACTGCGATACCGCGTAGCTATCAATGAATTTTTTTGGTAGGGGGACCTAAAAAGCGATCTGTTAATATGTTACTTGCGATTTTAATCAACCAAAAATACCGCAAGGGTATCGAACCTAAAAAGCGATCTGTTAATATGTTACTTGCAATTTTAATCAACCAAAAATACCGCAAGGGTATCGAACCTAAAAAGCGATCTGTTAATATATTACTTACGATTTGAATCAACCAAAAATAACGCAAGGGTATCAGAAAAACTATCATTATTTGGAGTAAAAATACCAATAATTAAAAACTAACGGCTCTTAGTCCTTAAAACGAATTAATTGCAGTAAAACATTTTAGTAAAAACAACAGGTTACGAGGAATTGCAGTATCACCGATGACGGAGCAAGTTGCTTTTAACAATTTGAAAACAAGAGATAGAAAATCAAGATACACGTCCAATCATTCATGTAAGAAAGAGATATACCCCGTTACCACAGATACGACACTGTTCGTCAGCTGTTATTATTTATGTACTTCAAAATTGTGAAATATGTACATAAAAATTACTAATTAAATACTTATTTCATAATTTGATTGTATTTAAGAATGAAACTATATTATTTTTATTTAGATTTGGCAGGATCTCATCAACATCAGCATCAACATTAACAAAGGTTTCAGCATTTTTACTTACAAAAATCGAACCGGATTGTGGTCCCGTGGCTTAAGTCGCGGACCCACGATCAGAGGTCTGGTATTCGAAACCTGGTCTACCACAACTTAGTTCCCATTTTCTAACAGTGATTTATTTACAACTCGTTGAAAATGAGCCCCAAAAATGAAAATATTTTGATTTTGTATATCAAAAATAAGAATTTTGATTTAAAACATCAAAGAAAAACTCGTTAACATTTCGATGGTTATTTTTTTTATATAAAGTAAATTTATTACTGAAAATGAACACAAATACTTTTTTTTGCATTCCAGTACTACAAGAACGCAATTATTACCTACTTAAAAAAAACGACTGATAGCAAAATAAAAAAAAACATTTGGGTTAGTGTTTATTAATACGGCCCCATATGTACAGGTGTTCATTAAACCCCGTCACATCCGAAACCACGATGATCAGTATGAGCAAGAAGACATATTGGCTCATTAAAATATTTTTTTAGAACGAATAAAATTTAAACAAATAAAATATCAAAAAAAGCAAATGGTTGCTTACTTCTGCAAGGGTGAAACGAGGGGGAGGGAGGGGGGAGTCTGATACTGCGCCGCGCTTCCCTCACTTCTCCCCTGCAGAAGCAACCATTTGTTTTTTTTTTTTATGTATATTTTTTTTAAATTTTCTTTGTTCTAAATATGCTAATATGTCTTCTTGTCCATACGGATCATCGTGGTTTCGGATGTGACAGGATTTAAAGAACATCCTGTATATCTTATTTCTACATATATATATAAAAGGCAATGTTTGTATATGTGTGTCCTCGATAGACTGAACCACTACTGGACCGATTTACGTGCGGTTTTCATCGAAATGTAGATTTTTGCAATTAGCATATATGCTATATATATATATATAGCTCTTAACATCTTCAATTTATCAAGTAGAAAAAAAGTTAGTAGTGTAAATGTTTGATTCATTGTTCACCAGGGCTGCGTTCGCTGAGAATGCATATTATACAAAAAAATTGGAAAAATGTTATTTTTATGTGTATAAAAAAAAATATATGTATATGTTTTTGAATGTTTACAAACATTCTCTTCTTATGGATCCCAATCGGATTCTTTCCTTAAATTCCTTATAATTTCTACCCGTTTATTTATTATTACTGGTTTTTTGGTATTACAATAATAATAATATAAACTGACATTCAACACATTCGTGAAAATCGCATTCCTTAATAAAGTGCACCCCTGTTGGTGAGAAGAGCGGAGTTTGACATTTTCAAAAAGAATTATATTTTTGAAAATTAATTATTTAAATTTTGGAATTCAACCATAAACAAGTACCTAGGTACCTACTTAAATTCAATATTTGTAAATTAATTCATTCAAATTCTAGAATTCAATCATAAACAAGTACCTAGGTACCTACTTACCAATAAAGTTGAAGTTACACTATCGATTACGTTTATCCAAACGGTTTTTACATGTTTTCACGACACAACCAAGCAGATCGGTTTCGAATTAAATTTTAAGCTCACGTCAAAACCCAACTGGCGGTTAAAGAACGACTAAATACGCGTAGGGCAGGACTGAGCGTTTGGGCATGAGTTAAGTGTCATAATGTTAGACGGTTCCGTGTATTAATAGGTCGGTGGTTTTATTTAAGAACGCTGAACTCGTTTCTATGGTTACATAAAAGCATTATGAAGTAAAGTTTTGTAAGTATACTTAATAATGTTTAATCTTAAGAGAAAATGCGGTTTGACTTTTCTTCATAAAAACGTATTTCCGTATTTTCTCTCTGGATTGTGGCACTACAGCAGTGTTTTTTTACACACTATAGATTTTTACCATTGGCGTGTCCCTATTGTTGCGTTTATTATATAAAAATGTTTACTATAGGAACTAGAACCACCCAAAAACCCGTAAAAAAGCACAGTTTTATCTGCTGTCTTTGGGCACACGGTATACAAATACCTATAACTATTTTTGAAAAAAGCGAAACGAGTTGATACAAAAAAATATATTCCGATACTCTGTCTAAAATAATCACAAAATGGGTTCAGTTTTGAGGTGCGGAAAACGGAACAGCGAAACGTCGATTTTGTATATTCTAACAAAAGGTCTGACATGCAGTTGTCTTTTTCGCACAGTATCGGGTAGGCACCTGCAAAGCAGTGACAGGAAAACAATATTCGAATACCTATTTATCAAAATTCTCTGTCCTCACAATTTATGTAAACTGAAACACAAAAATGATAATGTAATATATGAGAATGTACTCAAACCTATAAATAGCAAAGCGTTGCCGGGTTCAGCTAGTAATATATAAAGGTATAGTACATTGCATCTCCAGTAGAATAATTACCTATAATAATAGCATGTACTTAATGGGACTTTTTTCTTTTTGAATTGGCATTTACGTTTTTTTTTTTGAGAAAACTACGTAAAATTTTATAAAAAAAATATATTCTCAAAGTGATTTAAATTTTGTCGGCAAATAATAAATAGCCTATATTACGAATTATAATTGAAAATGCAATAAATAAATTTAAAGGAATTCAAATATATATTATCCTGAAAAATAAATCTGCAGGTAGATTTATTATGGTAATAATAATACATTTTCATGACTCATTTTTAAAAATTCTGTCAGAAAAATAAAAATGAGAGTTATTACAACTGAATGTCGAGTCGGTCACAGGTCGCATACGTGCAATCCAATGGGTTGTAAGTAAAAATGGTTAACATACCTTTAGAAATTTTTAATTCAATGGTCAATCTATTCGATTTTAACGTTTATTTGTCAATCCGTTCTTACAGTTCAAGCTTACGGGGGTAAAATTACCGCGAAAGCAAAAGGGTCCGGATCACCAAAAGAAAAAGGAAGAAATCATACAAAAATAGACCTTTTGCATTATTCGTAACGGAAGATACGGCAAATGGGCCGGATAGGCCTCCGACTAGAATAACAAAGAATAAGAATATTGATATGTACATACATATTTTATGTAAAACATTAAAATAAATTTTATATGCTAACAGGTTTTAAGAACATGACTGTTCCTTTGTCATGGCTTAAAAATAAACTAAGTAAATATTATTTTTAATATTAAAAAAAACTTCCACCAAATTACAAACGAATATTTTATTATTTGTTTATTTAATATATTACATACAATTAAGTTATATATATTAGCGTTTTGATTACATTATACATATAGAAGCTGTCCAATGTCCCGATTGTGTCGCATTGTAAACTCGAGACAAGATCTGGACTTTTTTGGTGTACTTATACCGATATACAAAATCTTGTCTTGAGGACGTAATTATTATTAAATTTTTGTCCTAGCTTTAATTTTCTTTACTTGTATTTTATTTCAATTGTGCCTGTTTATGATAAAGAAATTCATTTACCATTGTTAAATGGACTTAATACGTCCGTAAATAAATAAATCAATAAGTTTAGAATTTTGCTATGTTAATGCTGTTCTGTAATTTGGTTAATAATAATATTGATTATTGGAAGAGGAAATTTGACAGCTTTTAATAATAATAATGGATTAAATATCTTACGTATTTGCAATGGAGAAATAAAACTAAGTAATTAAGAAAAATTATATACATCAAAATAAGAGTTTTTTATAACAATCAACAGGCAGACAAATTTCGCACCATGAGAACTTTAGAGTATTAATTTAAAAAATGCTAAAGAGATGAGCATTTAAAGTTAGAAACTTCATTACCAAATTAATTTGAAATTTGGCAAAATCTAAGGGATTGGGATATCTCTACATAATACACTAATGCACCAATAATATTTATTATGTTAATGCTTTGGTGTATTATGTCCTAATAATATAGTAAAACACTAAACCTAATTAACTATTGCTAAAATACTTTAGTGTTGTTTTACCATTTAGCCGTAAATTTTATTTTGAATTTATGTGGTCAAGTAATAAAAAGAGCAATACTGTAAAATAATAAAATTCTGAACAAAACTGTATACTTATTTCAAAAATGTATTTTTTGACGTAATACACTAAAGTACTCATGGTGTGATTTACAGTAAACATAATATATTATTCACCATTCTGCCTATATTTGAACATTTATATTCCTTCAATTCATCCATCTGTTGATGTTTGTGAAGTTAAAGAGCTGAAACCGTTCAAAAGATTTATATGTAAACAAAAAAATATTGCCACTTTTTTACTTGACAGACATTGAAATACATGTTTTTTCCTCTCTCCTGTATAATGGTCAAATTTGACTTGTGCAGTGATGGATTGCAGTCAACGATATAATAAAAGTTGTGCACTTTGTTCAGACTTAACACAAAGCAGCGGTGTCATCGAGCAGGAACATACCATAATCAAATGAGAGTTGAAAATACAAAGTAAACATGTTTAAAATGGTATCAGTTATAACTACATAACATTAAGTAGATGTTAAAGAAAATAAATAAGGTTTTATTTTTGTTTTTGCTGGTGGCTCATCTAAACTGCCTAACTAGGGAAAGCTTCCCCGTTCTACGACAATAAAAAATGTATTTTATGATAATATTTACAAAAAACAATTATAATTTTATTATAATCCTAAGTCATTACCAGTAAAACTAGAAATCAGCTTACGTCCTTCTACATCGGACAATTACTCTGACTCCCTCCGACCAATACAGATTAAAAATGCAGTCAACACCTTACTCAGCCTGACAATCCCACCACACTTCCATGAATCTGGGATAAGGTTATATGTCCTCGGGCCTATATAGAATTGCTGCCTTTGAGCTAAAAAAAGTATGAACTCCTCTCTATAGAATCAGACCCTTTATTGGAGTTAAGTGTAAGTTAAAATGTAAAAAACTAAAAAAATTAAAATCATAATTTGTTTATAATATGTAATAAGCAGTTCAGTAGGACTGAAATGTAAATATGAATTCCCATTAAAAAAAAGAAAATTTCATGTAAGATAAATTTGAATTCGATAAATTCTGATTAATTGGAATAGAGCTGTATGTTCTGATCATGCAAAAGGAAATTAATAAAACTTCTAAGTAGGTACATAATATATTATAGCAGTGTAAATGTTGACTAACAAAACGTCAAAATATCCAGGTGACGTAATATAATTATTCTTATTGCGAGTACATAACAGATTTCTAAAACAATTTTACCTACAAATAAAAATAAAATGTGTTTTACATCCAGTATTGCTAAGTTGATAGTTATAATAACATGACCAGTTGACGTATTAACTCAATGGTCAAAACAAATGACGTGCGTGAACAATACAGAGGCAATTTTTACGTCCGGGTCCAAAAGTATTCCTTGCACAAAAGAGATTGCATGCCTTTTAGAAAATATTTTCAAAAGAATACATAAAACAGCAAATAAACCTCACCTGATTGATATTCACCGATTCCATTTATATATTATTTAGAAACAAGTCACATCCCAAAAGGAAAATATATATTGCACACACTTCAAAAGTCGTCCTCGATCACCATATTCACAATACAACAGTAAACAACATAATTTAATATATCACGAAAAGTAAAAGTTTAAAAAAAATATATTTTTTATGTTACTTGGTTATAATTTGTGTTTTAAAAAAAACATTATATTATTATTTCCTACCATGCACGAACGCCGACACCCTACACAAAAATAAATTTTCTAACAGAAAATCCATAGACGTAGACAAAATTTCAATTCCAAAGATAATTTAATTACGAAAAGAAAGGTATTATTTTTGACGTAGATACCTGTTTCCTGGCCATAGATAAATAGTACCTATAGACAAACGTCAAACATAAAACATTACAAATTGCAAAAAATTCGTTCGGTTGTCAAACTATAAACGTATAAACTCCTGTCACAATTTAGTAAAATATTCTTGCTTGTTGTTCACTTCCTATTTAATTAGAACATAAAACGTTTATTGAAGCTATACTAATGGCCGAAGAACTTAGAAAATATTTGAACCAATTGCTTGACAAGTACAAATATGTTGATTATAGTAATTTTATTGTTGATTAATGGTGATTTGATTTTCACACTATATTCTTCATGACTTATTCCAGGGTAAATGGCCTACATTGTATACTAATCACCGATAGAGATGGAGTACCACTAGTTAGAGCAGCCACTGAGAGAGCGCCACAATTGGCCCTCCGCCCTAACTTCATTTCTACATTTGGTATGGCCACCGACCAAGGAAGCAAGTTAGGATTAGGAAAGAATAAATCCGTCATATGCATGTATTCTAATTACCAGGTAGTTATTTTCATTATCTAATATACTTTTGAATGATTCTTTCAGATTGTTTAAGAAGCACTTACCTAAACATCTGGTATAATTGCAATCTTGATAGGTTTTTATTAATTTGATGAAAATTATTATATGTCAATCATGATAAATGATCAAATCAAATACCTACCTCGTATCTCTCTGTCTGAAAAAAACAGTCTTTATCAGAATTTTTAAATCGTCATTGCGCTGGCAATATCCATTAAGTGAACTTTCTTTTTTAAATGTATTTTTCATTAAGTTTATGCACTTCAAAATTCATCAAAAGATAAATGGTTTCATTATTTCCTGAACAATTAACTATATTAGTTATTACAGGTGCAATGATTAAATATAACTTTGGTTGTAATATGTCGGCCTCGTGGTGTAATGGTCAGCGCGTTTGCCTACCATGTAAGAGGTTTCAGGTTCGATTCCCGACATGGTTGATACGCAATATTTTTTTATAAGGGTGTTTTCACGCTGGGATATTTCATAGTCCCTGGACTAGTACCTGAAGCGTAAGACTGATCATCTTACCTTCATGTGACAAAAATGATCTAGATACGCTGCAATTGGTGTACCAATGCAGTGCCCTATGCACTGTTAGGTGAGACAAGGGAATGATGATGATGATTCTTTAAAAAAATGAAAAAGACTCGAAGAATGGGGAAAATACCGCAATAAATCACCAAAAAACTTATTTTGAGCATGCCAAAATGCTTTAAAAAACCAATCAAAAAGTGTATCATACAAAATATTAAATAAATCTGTAGTTGTAACATTATTTTAATGAGCAAGTGTTGCCCCAATAAAATTTAATTTTTACTCCCAGAAATCTTCACTTTTCCCGGATAAACATTTTGTTTGAAGACTTTCACACCAATGTATAAGATATAGCCGCCAAAAACGTGGGATATAATTGAGAAACTACTTTATCTACAATAATAAATTGAAAAAATATTTGCTGAAGATTTTATGTAAAAAAATACTAAGATACCAAAAGGAGAAAGGAAATGAAAAAAAATCCTTGTTTTTCTGTAGAACTTTTTTTTTTTTTTTCTATATTTAAAATAAATATCTTGATTTTTTACTTACATACTACACATTTTGTATTTATGTTATAAGAAAATATGAAACAATATTTAAATTTTCAGGTCATACAAATAAATAAATTACCCCTGGTTTTAACATTTATTGGAAGTGACAATTGCAACACAGGACACATAATGTCATTAGAGGAACATATAGATCCATTGTTAAATGATTTAAAATTGGCTGTCACCGAAGCATGAGTTATTTGAAAATAAATATAAAAAATCTATAAATGTAACCTTATCATAACATTAAATAATATGTAGGTAATAAAAATCTAACATTTAACGACTTTAGTATTTTATTTTTATGTAGCTATGTAAACAAAAGGTTTCATAATTTTATGACACTCGTGTGAGTACGGGCTTCCCATTCAACCCTAAAATGGCGTTCAAAGATGCAAGCTTTGCCATTTCATTTCTGGTGTTAACAGTCGCACTTCCCAAATGTGGCATCAAAACTAAAATTTTAAAAATACAAAAAAATTATAGAATTTTATAGAAACAATTTAACATTTTATAGTACAGAAGGAATTCAGTAGTGTGTTGTGACGCTGTCCGGTTGAGTTTAGATAAAAATTGGCTGGTCGATATTCACGAATATATTATATTCTTAAATATCGAGGTGCCAATTTATATTGAACTCAACCAGGCAGCGTTAACACACATTACCACATTCCTTCCGCGCGCCTTAAACGTAGACACCGTCTATACATATATTTATAACAATTCACTGAGTTTTTGTATCTGCCAGTTTTAAGACATATTTTTTTTGTAAGCACTTTTCTGTTATTGATTATTTAAGTGAGTCTTGCTATAGTGTATAATTTTAAAATCAAAGAAATATAAACTATAATAAATGGAGGAGTACTCTCCTGAAACACGATCTTAACAAATTGAGTGTAAAATTACATGCAGATATGTGTTCAATCAAGACTCTTAGTTTTGAATATGCAGATTATTTCGTTAAACTTACAACAATTTGATAATGAATTCAGTGGATTGTTTTTTGGTAACGGTTCTGGTGTAGTGACATCTAATCCAGCAGACCAGATCTTCTTATTTATCAATGCATCGATCAAAGCCTCTTGATCCACCACACCTATAAAAATATTATCAACATACAGATACAATAAATGCGTATGCATAAAAAATATTTTCAAACAAGAAATAAAAACTGACCTCCACGACTAACATTGATAAGGACTGCGGTGTTTTTCATTTTATTGAATGCATCAGCATTCATTAAATGTTTTGTGCTCTCATTTAATGGACAGGCTAAGAAAATAAAGTCGCTTCTTTTCAGCAATTCATCAAACGACACAAATTTTACATTTAGCCTGGCTCCTGAAAATAAAAAAATACAGATTAGAAGGATTTTTTAAAAGAAAATTAAAGTCATAGCTGGTTGAAGGCGTTAGTTATGTTGCAAATTTTTTTTAATGTATTTTTTTTACATAGATGAAGAGTTTATGTACAGCCCTTTCATATAAAGCTAACTATACCATAAAAAAGTAGCAGAAAACCGATTTTGAGAGAGAATGAAGGTGTAATTTTATCAATAATTTTATTGGTGTTCAAAACATTAAATATATCTTTGCGTTATGCTTTTGTCATTTCCACTCATAAATTACTTCATATTCCCTAGGCGGTGTCCAAATCCAGTCCTTGTCTACAAACATTTCGACATCACAAAATATTGATAAAATCAACTGGTTTAAGCACTGCCTAGTATGAAGGTTTAAATAGTTCAGTCGGACGAATCTCATCCCATCAATAAAGGTTTCGGCTCTTTAACTTTACAAAAATTAACAGATGGACGAATTGAGAAAATATGGATGTTCAAACAGAGCAAGGATGGTGAAATTTTACACAGTGTGTAAAGTGGCCGCTTAAACCGACCAATGACAAAAGACTTCCATATTCCCTTCTCCGTCTCTGTTATAATATTACTTTGTTATCAACATACAAACTAAAATACCTTCTGGCTTTTCCTTGTGGCCACAATATAAGATGTTATCTACATTAAATCCTTGAAGCCTTTTGACAATAGTTTGCCCTATTCCACCCAAACCAACTATTCCTACTGTGCTGCCTTTAATATCTGGTCCCAACATTTTCTGAGGGCCTACTTGCCACTCACCACTGAAAATAAAACTATTGCAGTAAAAAACATTTCATTTAATGTACAATTTAAGTTTGTGTGTATATAATTACGTTTTGCACTGTTCGATGGCTTCAGGAACCCTTCTTGAAGCCCCGAGAAGTAAAAGTATGGCCATATCTGCTACTGCGTCATTGAGCACATTAGGTGTGTTACTAAGAACGATATTACGAGATAAGACCTCTTGTTTATCTATGTGATCGATCCCAGCTGACATTACAGACACTACCTTTAATTGTCTACCTAAAATATTTACAATACTCATTACAATTTGAATCACCATTATAGCGACAAAATGTCCATAAAATAATATTATTTCATTGTGTCATGAGTGTCAAGTATGTACAGTGAAAACTGTTTATTTTTCCAATTCAGTGATCATATGAAAGAAGACAACTTGTTATCAAAGAAATTAAGACTGGTATGTTTCTATCTTTCTTAAAAATCGATGTTGAACTGATTCAATATTTTTAATGTGAGCATTACAATATGGAGCCCAGATAACAGAGGAATACTCTAGGTGCGGGCGAACTAAGGAACAGAAGAGAGTTTTAAGGGTATTGATCTTTTTTAAGTCAGTTGTGTTTCTGTTAATAAATCTAAGGAGTTTTAAGGATTTATTGATAACATGTTCAATTTGAATTGTAAAAGAAAGTTTAGAGTCAAGTATAATACCTAAATCTCATATACTAGACAGAGATGATAATATTTAATCGTTCAGTGAGTAGTCATATATAATTGGATTTTCCAGACAAAAAAATCTCATAGGCTTACACTTAAGTTGAGATGTAGATTATTGGATGAGCACCAGGTGCTAAAAGACAGCAAATCAGATTGTAATAGATAACAATCGGAAGGGCTGTCAATCTGTTTGAGAATCTTAGTGTCGTTAGCAAATGGCCAAATTGATAAAGTAAAAAATCATTTTTTAGATCATTGATGAATAGATTGGAGCAAGGTGAGCACCCTGTGATACACCTAAAGATATATTGATGCTGTTTGAAATGGAATTATTTACCCTTGCGAACGGTTTCGTTTCACTGATATATGACTTAAAGAACAATACAATTGGATTACGAATACCAAATGAAGACAGTTTGGTCAACAGTATTTGGTGATCGACCTTGTCAAAAGCTTCGGAAACATCGGTTTAAATCACATCGAATTGTTTATTTTTCTCCAGACCCCTAAATATGGTATTGGTAAAAGACAAGAGATGGGTCATGGTTGATTAGACGTATTATGTTTGAAAGTTTAAATTGTTTAGTAAGTTTGATACAAAGCAAAATATTTGTGTAAATTTTAACTGTAACAGTACTTCATAAGTTTTTATTTTAATTTTTATGAAATTTACCCATTGTGTATATATATATTTTTGTATTTTTGCAAATATGTAAATAGTAAAACTGCTCTGCATCTTTTATTACATATTATCAAGGAGGTTGTGAAACAAAAAAGAAATTGATTACCTGCTATATTTAAAAGATCTTTTCCGAAACTTAACCTTGAACACCATATAACTGCATCAACACCAGGAATCAATTGTTCAATTTCTTTAGTAAACTCATCGAAAGTATCTTTATCAAAGCCATTATACTTTGGTTGTAAAAGTTTTTATTTTAATTTTTATGAAATTTACCCATTGTGTATATATATATTTTTGTATTTTTGCAAATATGTAAATAGTAAAACTGCTCTGCATCTTTTATTACATATTATCAAGGAGGTTGTGAAACAAAAAAAAAATTGATTACCTGCTATATTTAAAAGATCTTTTCCGAAACTTAACCTTGAACACCATATAACTGCATCAACACCAGGAATCAATTGTTCAATTTCTTTAGTAAACTCATCGAAAGTATCTTTATCAAAGCCATTATACTTTGGTTGTAAAAGTTCAAATCTAAAAACACATGGAAAAATAAAGAAATTAATTATTTTAGTTTCATAATTCGTATTAATTCGCATTCCGTTGCTACTGATGAGACATTTGATTCCAGAATTTGACCAACTTTGAGTTGTAACTGTGTCATCAGAATTTAAACATTAGTAAAACATTTTTTTAGTTTTTAAAATAAGATAAAGAACCATTTTACTATATGTGCTGCTTTCAAGAAAAAGCCAGCCAATATGTTCTGTGTAATCATATTATTTGAATGAATTTGACTGGTGGGACACGGGAAAATCTCTTCTTCTACCTTTGTGCATTTGAAGACCAATTTTTGCCAAACTACGCATTATAAATGAGATTTTTTTTTGTAACGCATGTAATAGAAAGAAGAAAAAAACAAAATTGTGACTCACGGGGGAAAGAGCTCTGTGACTGATGGGATTTCTAAATAGTAAATTTGTGTGTAACAGTTTCCTTAATATGTTTGTATAGATTTGTAAAGAAATATGTTTAGCGATGTTGTTATTAAATTAGAGGTGACAAATGGATATTCAAAATTCCCCCTCACGGAATGCCCCAATAACAAAACCATAAGTATATTAAGAGGCCAACTATATACTACTTTTTAGACAGTCAAACTCGGTTATAACGATCACGAAAATAGCGAAATCTCGGATGTAACGAGGAAACATTAGTCGACATTTTAGTTTGTGGTTTTCTCCATACAATTATTCACTGTTATAACGAGCTACTTCTAGGACATACCGAAAAAAAATATTGTCAAAAATTACAAAAATCTTCAATTGCTAAAAACATCATTCTCGAAATAAGAAGCTAAGTAATAAAATCTAAACGGTTGGCTAACGTAAAGGATAAATACCGCCGGGCGTTGGGATCGGATTATGTTTATGATAGCTATGTAAGTGTCTAAGTACGTAATCGGATTTTTCGCCGACAATATTGAAAAATGAACACACATGGTTTTTAAAAAATCCAAGTTTTGTGAACTAAGTAAGTGCCGGTTCGGCACATTGTTACAATTTACAGCTGCTTTTGTAGTTTATGAATGAGATGCTTGTTTCGGGGGTTTTTACGGTGTTTTTTTAGATTTTTTTATATTCTAGGCTTATTTCAATACACAATAAGCATTACAAGTGGGTGATATCAAATGAGTTCTAGACCAGATCAGTTAAAACCTACCGCCTGTAAAATTTTTCTGTATGAATTATATATATGTACACATATGTATTTAATTGTTTGCTTAGTGACAATGTGCAATAGTGCTTGTATAAAAAAACCTTTCTCTGGTATAACGCTTATAATGAGCAAATTCAAGTGGTCCCATCTTCCTCACAATAACCAAGTTCGACTGCATTATATACTAGCTTTTTTATCTGTGCCGTCGCTAGTTGATAAATTGCTTTTGCTGTTTAGTTTTTAAATAATATTTTTTACCATGATGTTTGTATATAATATAATTTTTTTTAAAACACAGGATTTTGGAAAAACAATTACAAAGCCAACATGAACATGATCACAATACCAGAGAAAATGTAAAAATTAGACTCCTATTTAGAAAAAAGGCAAAGTCGAAGAAAAAAAAAAATTCTTATCCACAATGTAAATATTGTGGAAAAATAAGAATGTTTATTTATCTGCATTTTAAATTTATAAAGTAGTATGTTTGTGAGCATATATTAAAATTTGCCTAAATAGTTTTATTTTTACAATTATCTGTATGAACTATACGTATATTTATTTGTATACTTAGTGACTATATGCAATGGTGATTAGATTTTTTTTAAAAACCTTTCTCTGGTATAGCGAGTAATGCTTATAACGAGCTAATTCAGTTGGTCCCATCTTCCTCTTAATAACCAAGTTTGACTGTACTTATATAATTTAATTATTTTATATTAAAAATAAAAAAAATATTGCACACAAAGTCATTTACTTATATAAATTTTATATTTGAAGCACTAACTTTGTGGTTATTTATTATAATAAAATAAATAAAACAACTTTGTTTTTAACGGCTAATATATATTTTTTTACACCGACCGAATCTTAGAAATTAAAAAAGCGATTCATAATAAGAAAAAAATAATTTTATAATCAAATAAACAATATTTATTTTACTCCTCTCCTGTCTAGCTTCGAAAATATTGATATCAAATTACCACCCTTGCAAGGAAAAAAAGACTTAAATTATTGGGTCCACGTGTAGTATTTAGTTAACATGATAAAAATAAAATAGGAATTAATTCATTAGTTACGTAAACCTTGACGAAGAAGCTTGTTTGCTTTGAAACTGGTCGGTGGAAGAAAAAAAAATTAGTGATTAAAAACAAAGTTGTTTTATTTATTTTATCATTTACTTATACTTACTTGCCCCGAAGCATTTTCAAACCGGCTTCAGGAAATTCCGAGGAGCTCACCAGAATCTTTTTCATAGGGTCAATGTTTGAATGTTTAGAATTTGTACCTATTTAATGTAAATAAATTCAGTAAGATTAATAAAGTTTATTTATATATGCAGAAATTCATTACGTTCTTCCATAAGATAAGATAAGCATTTTTTTATAAGTTAACATGTATAAGTTGATAAGGCTACCTTTCAAACCAGCTTCAGGAAGTTCTGAGGAGCTCACAAGAATCTCTTTTACAGGGTCCATGTTTAAAGGTTCGGAATTCATTCCTATTTGATGGAAACAAATAAATCAAAAGATTAATCAACCTTATTTATAGGCAGAAAGTCCTTATCTTTTTCCATAAGATTAGATAAACGTAAATAATTAAGTTAATAAGTATAAATTGATAAGGCTACCTTTCAAACCAGCTTCAGGAAGTTCTGAGGAGCTCACAGGAATCTCTTTTCCAGGGTCCATGTTTAAAGGCTCGGAATTCATTCCTATTTGATGGAAACAAATAAATCAAAAGATTGATCAACCTTATTTATAGGCAGAAAGTCCTTATCTTTTTACATAAGATTAGATAAGCGTTAATTATAGTTAATATATCTAAATTGATAAGGCTACCCATTCACGGGCAACTCACCACAGCCACAAGTCACCAGCCACTTAAAGACAGATGTGACCGCCAGTGGTGACAAGTAGATGACATAAATGGTTATTGGCCTTGATTTTTGTTTGTTCCTGAGTAGCAAATGTCAACATTTAGAGTGTCAGGTGAAGGCTACAGATATCGAGTGGCAACCACTGTTGTGGCTGGGACCAATGTTATGTGTACAATGAATCTCTACTACATTAATGAATTGTGGAGTCTACAGCTATGACCTCGTAATTTAAGTACACCCGTTGTGGCTGTCCTCAGATTTCTAAATAACCATCCAATTTCCTTGTAGGGATAGGCAGAGAGGATAGAATGCCATAGGTACATCATTTTGGAACAAATGTTTGACTTTATTTACATTTTTTACATATGCAGACCAATATTAATAGCTATTGACATTTTCTTTGAAGTAATTAAGTATAAAACTATAAGTTATTTAGTTAGTTTGGCGTTGAGTTAGAGGCTAATAAAACAATTAACCTGTCTTTTGTGGTGTTAGATACAGTAGGCCTACGATGGAAAATATGAAAGGATGCGAAGTATGCACACTTTGCAAAACAATGATTTATAAAAATCATTAGCTGCCTTGTATTATAAAGTAGTATCACCAGTACAGAAACACCAACTCTGGTACAATACAACACACTAAGAACTCAATATTTACAGTTATTTATGTTTTAGGAGGCTCATTTTTTAAAGAAATACTTCCATTCTCTATTTACACAAATACGGGGCCATTTTCAATGAGTTGAAAATAACTCAATGTTAGAAAATGGGAATTAAGTTGGGGTAGAGTGAAGTTTGAACTCCGGGTAGAAATATCTTTTTTACAGGTATTCGGTCCACATCCAGTATATTGTTGGTGTAGGTTTCAACGGGAATTTTAATGCAATAAAAATAATACAGTTTCAAAAGAGTTGCACAAGCATGCTTTTAACGTTTTCATACCCTTAAAAAGTATCATGGTCCTCCCATAACAAAATTTCCATTTAACCCTTGATAGGTCTAAGGCCGAAATCGGTTAATATATTAACCAGTCGCTTTAAGGGTCATATTTCCAATACCGCCCATAGAAATTTCAATTATATTACTTCAATACGTTGCCCAGAACGGTCGTTGGTTAAGTTATTGTTCCAACTGCGTGAAGTTGGCGCGGTAACCTAGAAATCCATGTGTTTATGCCGTTGTCAAAACAGTCGTAAAAAAAATGTAATTACTGTTATTTATACTTATATTTGTATTTGTTTATAATATAAAATTGAATGATAATTTTTTTCAAAGTATATCTGTGTATTTTTATATTATATCAGTTATCTTTTTATCATGACTCTAAACTATCATTGGTATATATTGACTGATGAAAAATTTAGTTTTTCTGAAAATATAAAAAATATTATAATTTTTTTTATCGAATTTATTTTATGCGGGCAATAAGTATTTTGAAATATAACATTTGAAATTCAAATTCTAAAATAATTCATCTGCCCTATAAAGGGTTAGAGGGCTTATGACTTGTATGCTGGTTTAAGTGATGATTACTCAAGACTTTAACGTCATTCAACATATGGAAGAAGTATAAAATATGGATGCAGGTGGAACACGTTATGTAAGCTGATCAGGAATGGATCCTGCAGTCTGGTATGCATTCTTAAGACCCTCATGTCACAGAAAAAATATGCTAAAATTTTAGACTTTGGATACCTAATTTTTTCGGCAACCTGCAAGTGCTTATTTTTTTATACCTTATAACACCATTTATCAATAGGCATTACTTGCTGCCCTAATATTGTTTGCTGGATAAATCGACCAATAAACTAAGGAGGATTAAGTGAGGATTGAAAAAAATGTGAGATGTAAGACGGTAATTGTGACAAGACTGAAGGTAGATGAGCATTAACAGCAATAGAATAACTGAGATTGTATGTATGGTTGAGAAAGGGGTGTAAGGAAATGTGAAAATTATAGAAAACACTTACCCAGATTGTTTTCAGCCGTCAAATAACAAAAACTATTTTCTTTGGATGGTGACTTATCAAACCCTGTAAAATATATACAAATTACTGACACCACATGCAAGACACAGAATAACAATGAGGAAGTTAAGAGGTTTTTAAAAAAGATAAAAATATTAATATACTATCAAGCTATGGTAAATCAAAACTTTAAAAAGTATTTTTATGTATCGTATTATCAGCGAAACGATTTTCAAGTTTTGTTATTTTGAAATTACTCCACCTGCAATGTCACAAGTTCTGGCCATTGAGTTCTACTGATTAGAGAGTTGGCTTTTGGAAAACTGGAAATCTATCAAAACACTCTATTATTGGTTGATTCAGAAGAACTTTTGATGTTGTTCAAAGTAGTTTATTTTTATCAAAATAATTTTTATTGATTTTTTCATACATTTTTTTCGAGAAACTTTGCCTTATAATCAAACACTCAAATTTTTAAAAACACAACAACTTCCCGTAGCACTGAACTATTCCATTGTGTAGATATGAGAAGGATAAATAAGGTGCAATTACAATAGGAAATCAGTCTTCTTCAAATCATCTATAAAGTCAAACCAATGAAAACGTGTATACTATTTGTGTGAAAATTTTTAATACCTTTATTGTACTTGTGATTGACATATTTAGAAAAACATATACATTCAAGTAGAAAATTGTTTTCCCTTTACGGACAGTTGAAGTTAACTTATAACAAACAAACCATAATGTGGTATACACACACGCTGATTATTCTGACTTCTGACATGCCCATCTTAAGTATTTGATGGCTTTGGTCATGCCATGTCGTGAGAATGACAGACCAAGAGGTCTTCCTTGTTTTCTGCATTCATCAACATTCACATTTTGAATCTTTTTAGCTGTTCTTTCACTGTCCATTCACTCTACCAACGCAGAACCGTTCAACCTGTTCCCGGAACTCACTATCATTTTTATTTCATACTCAGTGTTTCCATCCCTAGTAACCATACATCCCAAATCCAAAAATTCCTCTTTTGTGTGAATCATTTCTACAAGTTCGGCATATAGGGTTTCCTTTTAAATCACTTTTAGAAAAATATTCGGCTTTAGTCTTTTGCCTTCCTGGGTTGCGATTATTAATGGCTATCTTCATCGGTATATACTGAGACAGTATAAACTAATATTGATATTTATGTACGAAAGTGTGTATATTTGTATGCAAATTTAAAGAATCTTCGTTGGTAACCGGTAATTGAAAATTTTTAGGAAAAAAATATAAACATATTCTATTTTTCATACAAAAAACTTAATTTTACTTTGGAGATAAAATTGAAGATAAATTTAAACTTTGTATCGGAATACGTACCCTGAGCAATGGTTCCTTTACCGAGTCTAAGCATAGCTCGCTCATCTTCATCTCGGCGGCCTCCGTGGCGTAGTGGTCAAGACGCTTGACTCACGCACGGAAGGTTCCGGGTTCGATTCCCGGTGAGAACATAAAAATTTAAAAATGTGATTTTTCTCTAGCCTGGTTGTTCTGTAATGTAATTCACCACTGTAATTGAGCCTCCTGGCCTGTTGTGGTGCAAAAAAATGAAATGAAATGAAAAATCTTTTTTGCATAGATATAACTAATATTTAAATATAAAGACTATAAAAGTTAAAAGTAAAAAAACACATTTTGTTTGATAGAACCTTATTTCCCCAACGCGACAATTAGTCATGTTCAACAAATAATTATATATGAAATATCATGAATTAACCTGGTAATCCAACGGAAGGGGATGGGAACTCTGGAACGATTTCATTCCTAAAGTATCAATTTGAATATTCGAATGACGATTCGAAGTAACGGAATCATATATTACATATTATTTATTAACCATATTTAAATCATAAAAATAAATAAAATGTAAACAATTTATCCTGGTTTTAATGTCCTGTTTATAAAAAAAGCAAAAACTCTTTATTAGTTACATAGATTTTTAAGTGTTGGTTTTGCAGACTTCAAAAAAATATTTCTATTATTTGATTGCATGGAATAAACGAATATACCATTGTTATCGATTTTTAATACTAGTGTAACCAACCCGTTACAGGGGGGGGTGGCGGCTTCGTCTCCCTGGTTCCGTTCAATCGGCCCACCCGGCGTAAATGGGGGGCCTGAGCCCGGTGCACCGAGAAAGCACTGACCGCTAAGTCAACCTCAGTGGCTCTGAAAAGGGCTTTCCAACGCGTCCTGTTGGTGCAAAGAGGCGAGCGCAGTCAGGGCAGTCACGGCGGAAAGCAGCAGTGAAGAACGAAGTCCAGCGGGAAGCGAAGGGCAGGAGCGGAGAGTACAACACAGTAGTACTGTCTTGAGCGAACTAACATTTATTTTTAAGTGTACCCATTATAAGGCCCTCGCGGCGCACTGCCCGACGCCCGAGCGCGTGGCCGCCGCCGTGTACGCTAGCCACCATCCGGGAGTGGGGGTACGGGCGACCACTCGCCCGGCCTTCCCCAGTCACTCTGTTCCGACGGCCGGCCACGTAAATAGCGGCGTCCACCCGCGCGCGCGCGAGCAACATACAGATATGAATACACAATGAATAAACACATACAAAATACATACATAAATAATCCAGTCTTTCCTATTCTATATTTTCCTCGGTATAGCCAAGGCCGAACCCGAAAGTGGTTCAAATCGCCTTTATTATGGATTCAGCCCTTGGCTTTCACATATACCGAGAACTTATACTATTAAACATTATTTATAAACATACAATAAACAATTACATAATAGACAATCAAATGCGGCTTCCATCATTTTCAGCTCGTCCGGAACAACTAGTATATTTAAATGATATAAAATATATTTCAAGTACTGGATGTGGAAGCACTGTCATTATCTTCGAAACACTTCCAAGGTTAGGGTTTACATACATTGATGATACGGATCCCCGCATACCTAAGATGAAAAAACGAATGGAATGTGTATCCAAAACATGTCAAATTCAAAAGAATATGGGCCTTACTCATCATCATAAACTTGGTATAAAGTTACCCCAGGCATAGGTGGTAGAATACGGATGGAAATATCATCCTTATAACAGTGGTTCAATAAGGATGGTATTCCCATCCTACTTTTACCACTATGCCTAGGCATAACTTTATACCAGGTTTATGAGTAAGGTCCTATGTATTAATATATATATATATATACAAATTTAATTTTCATTTTCCAAATTATATACCTAGCTTCTTTAAAATTTCATAACTTTAATTCATTAACATACAGAAAAGATATCTTCAATAAGATCCTGCTTTACAAAACTCTGAATAATAAATTTGATTCCCTAGAACTAATTAATCTACTAGCTTACCGTTTCCCCTCTAGACCGACTAGACTGATTTTTTCAATCTTCCTAACATTAATTTTTTAAATGAACTTAAATTTATTGTCTTTTATTTCTTTTGAAGTTGATTCTCATCGGTTTTTTTAATCCCTTGAAATATGTAAGTAAATATATATTTTTCCTTTTTTCAAAAAAAATGGTTTGTGCACTTAATGCTGTTTTTTTATTCTTATTTATATTAACTCTTACTTTTTGTAAACATTTTTATTCTTATTTATGTTAACTCTTACTTTTTGTAAACATTTTTATTCATTATAATATTATTTCCATTTATGTAAATACCAACTAGAAATTTTTAACAGAACATTTTTAATTCGATTTTAATTTTTAAATTACCTTTATTTATGTTTTTCTTCCTTACAATATCATCGTACTTGAAAAATTCAATCAGTTAATTGATAACCTTAGCATGTAATATAATATGTAAACTTCACTGGTCAATTAGAGTTAACTCTAACTTTGTGTACTATAAAAACAAAACACATTATAAAATTTATACAATGGTTTTAATATGTCGGTAGAAATATATACATATATATATATATAATGTGTCTCAATGCCATTATGAGGATAACTTTTACTATAACATAATAATATTTATACTAAGTACTTACTTGTTATAATGCATCAGTGTTATTGTACATGTTAGTGGGGGTGACTATATATATATATTGTGTGAGGGTGTGTGTGAGGGTGTGTGTATGAGTGTATATATGTATGGATGTGTATATATATATTGTATAAGTGTACTTATTGAAAAATGATTTGTTTTTTTCAAACCTTAATGAGGAAAGCTATCAACCACCTTATCAATCGATGTAAAATTGTTCAGAACATTGTTAAGAACGCTTCAGCTTAAAATCCAAATTCGAAAAAATTTAAAAATTTCAACAAAGTAATAAAAAACAAAAATATAAATATATGTGTAAGTACTCATATACACACATACTATACACGACACCTCGCCGTGCATACAGTTGAACTGTAGATAGGGGTGATTCTGCAGCTGCTATTTGACCGGCTATCTCGGGTGAGATAACTTTCTTCAGGCTGGGTCTTCGGCGATCGGCGAGAGGGCGTAGATTCAATAAAAACGCGATCTCGATTTATACACAACATTTATTCTTAAAAAAGGCAGAGGTTTTATCAACAAATTTGTACAGTGTCACGGTCGGGCACAGTACGAGACAGCATACATAGGCCGCAAGGGAGAGCGAGAAAGGGTCGGACTTTCCCGGCTTACGTCGTAGCACGCTCTCCCATTGGCTGGACAATTTCACATATTGTTTTTACTCTCATACTTATGAGGTCTAATAATTCCCTCGGGATAAGTCTTACATATGAAACGAGTATGTAGGCCTCTTCCCCGTATCTTAATTAATGTACAAATGATACAGGGAAAGGTCCTACATACTGATAAAGAGGGTGACATAAGTTTTAATGGGATTGGACAGGGTCTGATTCCCCGCAATCTGATACAAATATGTGGCTAGGGTCTCGATATTCTAACTTCTGCCCCTGCGAGTGACATAATTTACCGTCTTTATTTAAGGGGCAGCTAGTTACATTACAAATCGAGACTCCTAGCCGAAAATAAACATGAAAACCTGACATATAAATATTACTATAAAAACACTGGCATCGTACACTCTCGTCCGAGCACCATTCGTCGCCCTGGCGGCCACTCGGGAAGCTTCAGTCGCGGCCGGGGGTTCGACCGCCTCTCCGTGGTCATTCCCACTATTTTTTCCGTGCTGCTACCATCTTCGCCTGGGAGCCCGCAAAAGGGCCGCTCGGCTTGGTGTCGGTGTCTAATGCTTGGCGCTCGTTCGCCGCGTCACAGGCCGCGTTGTATGTCTCATTTACCGCACGCGCGGCGATGTCCGATACACATACATATATGATTACATGAATGTATGAATAATATGTAAATAAATGTAATAATGATTATTTTATAACATCAATAATGAAGTTATTTGTTCATAAAAAAAAATAAGTTAAACATAAAAAATATGTATATAAATTGGAATATGAATCATTTTTTCATATGTTTATCTATGTGTGTATACAAACTATGAACATTGCACATGCATCTTTTTTCTACGTCCGTCCGGGCAGATAAAAATTACAGTTCTGAATGTGAAATAGAACCAGAATCCTGGACGAGTGTTTTCGCCTCGGAGACTACTTGCAGGTAAAAAATCTGAATCAGGAAATCGAATGGAGATAAACCTGTCTTGAAATGTAGTGGTTGGTGCGTTCGCCTAAAATATTTAAGGTTTTGGGTTTGATTCCTGGCCATAATCTACGTAAAATAATAGTTTCAATGGCAAATCTACACTGCAATTATTCATTGGTTATTATGGGATTAATGCATAATTTAGTCAATATAGGATTTATCTTTTGGTGACTTACATGAAGGGCGTCGGAATTAGAAAATTCAAAAATAATCTTATCTGATGTTACGAAATTTATAAAATTATTACAATGGACATAGGCTATTGTAAAACAAGTAAATACTGTTTTTGCTACCATTTATGCTTGCAATATACACACGTATGTTTATAAGGATGAATGACAATATCCGACTAAGACCATCCATATAATCTTTTAGACTCACAGTGAAAGGGGCAGTGAAGGTAGTAGAGTTAAATTTAATTAAAATAATATATGAAATTGGAAATTTTAAAAGATCAACTCATTTATTGACAAAAATATTGCTTTTTTGTATGAGTAAAACCGATAGGAAGACCCACAGTCTTTAAAACGGTTTCGGGTATGTGGAGAAATGTACTCCCGCTCAGGGGAGTTAGGCTCTCGGGAATTTTCCTGCGGCACATCATTACTTGCATCTCCAGTACCTTATGCACCATTGGGTGCAAATAAGATTTTGATGATGATGAACATAATGTAATTATATCATTTTAGATGTTTGTAAAACTAACATTGTGGATCATCGTAATATATAATTCTTATTTGAGAATAAAAAATACTGTTTTGTGATCCACTGTGTTTGTTTACACAACCAAATATATGTATTATGCATGTTTACTTGTTAAAAAACCCTAAAGAGGGAAAAGTTTTGTAGCCGAAACTAGTCAGTTGTGTGAACAAATAAAGTGGTTTATCAATAAAGTATTTTTAATTGTTTTTTTTGTATAATTTGATTGTTTTGGTAATTTTGTTGATAATTAATATTCTGCTTACTTAAGTTGAATGTGTAAACAAGGACTCTTACACTCGCATACGTTAATGTTTATTGTATGCAATTATTACTTTACTATGGCAATATAATTATTAAAATAATATAAACATTCAAATTAACAATGATAGGGCCTATGCACCATTGGGTTCTGATAAGGGTTTGGTGATAATGTATTTAAATATAAATTTTACCGAAGTATACATAAATTTACTTTAATAACCGTTTTTCTAAACGATAAATCGATATTATTATCGAAGCTAATTGAAACAAATAATGGCGGTGCATTACTATTCCAATAAGGCTCTTCGTGAAGTTCATATGGATATTATTTAACCTGTTGATATAATCGAATATTTTATTTTCGATTTTTTTGAAAAAAATTGGTATTGATTTAAAAACAATATTTTCCGAATAATTAATAAATTACATTAAAACTAAAAATTGCACTAATAAGTGCATATTATTTATTTTATACCCTTTCTAATTTAAATTATAAAATAGTGGGTTATATTGGTCATTTTGTTTTAATATGTATTTTATTAGTGCGTTTACATGTAGTTGATGAAAAATAGGTTGTGTATTTTTTTATTTCAATGTTTCCGTGAATTCTTTTTTATTGTTTGTAAACCAAAAAAATAAATACAATTGATTAAATGTATTTTATACGATCGGTATTAAGTAAGAAGACGAAGACACAGAACTCGTTGATGCACTGAGCTGGATGGTTTAAGGAAATACCATTAGAAATTAGAGAACAAAAAAAACATTTCATTTTAATGTAAGTTAATAAAACATGTGTGTAGTAGATAAATTAGCTCTTAAAAAGTAATCGTTTTTGAGTTAGCTTAAAATAAAAAATTTTAAGTGTGTGTATTTTGTTTAGAAATGTTAATAATTAGTATATATTATAATAATAATTAGATATACGTTAATATTAGGACATTTATATATTATGTTTGTACTTTTCAAAGAATATATGTATATATTTTTTTTTAAAGACCATAATATTTTTCGGAAGGGTCGGACAGGTCGGAAACAGCTCGAATTTTTATAACAGCTTTTCTTAGTATTTGAGCAAAATATTTTTTTGTAGGTCGTCTTAAAAACTTTTATTAATAAGTTCGAATCATGTCACTCGCAAAAAAAAGGTGCAAATAAAATGATTAATTTCAGCTCATTTCAGAAAACTTCTTATTTTTCGTTAAATAAAAATTAAAATATGAAAACAATCATAATAATGGATACTCAGTGATATAAATACCAGTGATGTCAAGACAATGCAAATTACATGAAATTACTTATATCATTGAATAAATAGTCACTAAATTAAAAAAACAAAAATAGCTAGACGATTCTTACTTGAAATTAAGTTATATAACAATTGCGTTTAAAGCGTATTCCGTATTACCATATAAAAAAAAGGGTTAAAATTGACCGAAATTTATTAATGATCAGAAGTTAGAGATAAATATAAACAATATATCCGCTGATCAAAGTCGCCTTACGATTAAAATGTCGCCCCATTTTATGGTCGCCATTTATTTCAAGGTTTGCTAGAGAGGGGGAAAAATCATAGACAACAATATGCGTCGTTTGAATTTCTATTCGGTACTACCAACATTTCAAACAAATGCACGATTCGTGGTGTACTGTTGGGTGGATTTGGATGATCGAATTTATTACCAACCGAATAAAATAGCTTTTTAGAGATCTTGAAAATAGTAAACGAAATTGTGAATGAAATTATTGATTATTAGAGCTTTTATAAACACTAAAAGAGTCTTTGAGGAATTCTTTATATGTGCACCATGTTAAATCCGATATTCCTCCCGGGTGATAATACCCTTTTGTCAGATTTGTCGGATTTTTACAACATGTATGAAGAGGTAACACATTTTGTATGCGTTTGCAGAATAAACGCGGTAAAATTACCGGGTCGTATGGATTTGCGTGGCATGAGAGAAAACGGCCATTCTGCATCACCAAAGTGACCGTATCTTTTAAGTAATTCAATTGAACGAATGTGCCTTTTGCTTATTCGGCTCATTTGGGTCATCATATCTCCGCATCTTTCGCATCATCGTATCACCTGTGTCTCAATATCTTTCGTGTCTCAAATGCGTACGAGCGGTGAATAAAACAAATAATTCTAAACCTGGTGGCTGGTTTGTCAGAATGACTTTCTTTATAGATTTGATAATATTGTTCTTTAGATATTATAATATCACAAACCTGTAGAAAACAGATAAATTATTTTATAAAAAAAAAAAAAAAACAAAAAAACCTTATTTAAAAGAAAGTTATATTTCATGCTAGGTTTATTAATTTTTTATTTATAAAAGTAAAAGCAATTAATTTTTAAAATCCCTTAGAGGGTTTACATTAAAAAAAAATAGGTTTTTATATTTATAACGAGTGCAGTTATGATATATGTAACAGACGCAGCGGATCACTGGCTTCCGTAGCAATTGCGCCAGTCACAAGAACTGTATACTGTAGGCGCTGATGTCGACGCAGAGTGGCCGGGCGCAGGCAGGCCTCGGCCGACGAACTATAAGCTCTGGGGAGGTATCGCTGCCTAGGCAACCGGGTTGTAAGGCCGGTATCTCTCCGTCGGTGGTAACGGCGGGGTGTGTTCCCGGGAAGTAGCCAAGGGTCCAATTTATCCGGGGTCCAAAATCCAATCCAAAGAGTATCCGAGTTCCAAGTCCAGGGGTAGCGGCGGTCCAATATTCTAGGTGGCGGCGAGGTCTGGTTGAAGCGAGGCAGGGAGACGAAGTGGAGAGTAAAAGCCCTTAGTGGTGTTAACGATTGACTGATTTATTATTTGCCCGGCGGGGCTATACATACAATACATTTTTCCGTGCGGCGGCGATGCTAGGCCAATAGCGGGCGGTACTAGGTTGACCAATCACGCGGCGAGAGAGATAGCGAGCACATTCGCCCGCTCTATCGGTCTCTCTCGCGCCACGTATAAGGACGCCCCCCCCCGCTACCCGGCCGCAGTTCCCCATTCAAACAGAATAATGAATAATTTTTCTCTGTGACACAGTAAATAATTTTATAGGCAGTCAATAATATTTTATTCAATTCTATTCTATATGTGCTTCAGTATGGCGATGACCACCCCGGAAAGCGACAAATGTTAGTATTTATTGGGGAGGTAGTACCTCGCATACATACTAAAGTTCCTGATTAAAATATATTGAAAGGCCCCAGGAAGGGCCGCCAAGTTGACATACGTCGGCAACAATATTTATTATAAAACAAACTAAGCCAAATGAAAAAATATATATTCACAAATATTTTTTTAAAAAAAACATTAATCGGCCTCTAGCACAAAATGGATAACTGACCTAATAAATTATTCCACAACTATTAGGTTGTTATATCGTCCGATTGGGACTGTTATTCTGAAATTGATATATTTTAATCACTATTTATTTTAATTTACTTTATTTTTTTTTTAATATTAATTATTATGGTTTAACACAGGCACAGCCTAAAAAGCCATTATTAGGTTAGTGAATATGAATGTTTTTATCATGAATTAATAAATAAATTTATTAATTAAATGGTTTCTGTAATTATTTATACTGAACAGAAAAATATATAATCTAATAAACTCGAGTGAACAAACTAACCTCTTGTTCACATTAGAGGGCATTAGTGAAATACGAATACTTTTCATCTCAACGTAAATAATAACTCATAAAATAGCTTTTTTATTGTGACATTTCATAATTAGTGTCAATTAAATTTCAAGTGTGACTCGTGGGAGATAAAGGAGAACAAAGCAGACAGTCGACGCATTTAGGTACCTACTATAGATACAGAGTGTATGTGTAGGTACCTAATCTACCTACTAACTACAGAGATAAGGACACAATCTCGTTCAATGAATGAACAAAATGAGCTAGAGATCCATAAGACACGAAGGATATGAAAGATCCAAATGACACAAAGAGCCAAATAACACAAAGAGGTATTTAGTTCGGCGCTCGCGAACTAACTGACCGAGATGAAAGAAACATGTCTCTAGTTCAATGTTTCTGACCTTGTCAGTATGACAGGGTCGTTCGCGAACTACACACCTCTAGTTGACAAAGCGAAGGGATAATCTCGATAATAGAAACCGACGTACGTCACAAGTCCAAGGGCCGGTGATAAGTTATATTTAGTACCACTAGCACCATCTGACGATAACTACTGTAAATAATTATCATTTTGTGGAAGAAAGGTGCGACGCCTAGATAAATTTAGAAAAAACAAATAGAGCTTCGCCGGCCATCTCACAGAGAGCGCTAATTAAAAAAATATTAAAGTATAAATAACTTATCCAAATTAGTTAATTATCTTTTTGGAAATTGTGTTTTAATTGACTTTAATACAACATTCATCTTCAGAAATATATAATAATCGTCCATGCTCATAATTTACTTCATCTGTTCATAAACACCCTCCGATCATAAATTATAATATACAGTAAGCTGACCTGACTTTATTTTTCCCAATTCATTATTTTGTAATTATAAGAACTCTTAATTAAGTATTTAGGTTAATCACTATCATAGTTAACATTCCCAATGTCTAAATATTATCAATAAAAATGTATGTAATGATATTCTAATGTAAATAAAACCTGTTGTCTTTGTTAGTATAGTATTATTGTAATTCTTGTAAGTTCGGTATAATAAATATAATAAAAATAGTTTTTAAAAATAAAGGAAAAAGGAAGGAGAAGATAATGCGAAGAATACTTAATATTATGTGGGTATTTCACTCCCTAAATTAAATTAATAAATTCCATAGTTTAATCTGGCAAAGGAAAAGGGTAGCCTGGAGCTTACGACCAATAGGGAGAGAGATACAACCCCCCACCACAAGGCACCCATCAAAATAGTATATAAGCAGCATAAGGGAGTTATTTGCTCTCTTGCATCCCTTGCAATTACGCTGTCCCCACTGAGACGTGGAGGCTCTCTCACTGAGACGTGGGAAATCTGGACTTTGCCACCCACAGAGACGTGGAGGGTATTTTCCTCCCCCTGAGGAAACTAGCTCTCAGCTATCTACAACTGACGCAACCTTCAAGCACCCGATTCCACCAGCCAGCCTGCCACCTCCAGGGTCAACATCACCCAGGATCCAACACCACATCACCAAGGGATCAAGATCACACGGTTCCATCATCAGCATCAACTGACATAACACCCAACTTAAGTAACAGAATTATTTCCTCCCTTCCTATAGTAGAGTCATAGTTTAAATTAAAATTAAGTTTGCATTATTTTTATTTTAATACACTTTATTTGTTGTTTCTTGTCTTTGGACCTACTATGTTTTATGCCTTCAAACGTTTTAACTAATATACTTAAATTCATAACTAAATACCTGTTTTTACTTCTCTCCACCTCTCTACCACTTTTAAAAATCAAGTTTACTCGAGCAAATAAATACAGTTTCAAATAAATTTTAATTATATTCAGTTATACACTCGGGAGAAGAAAGGCTGTAATAACTTGTATATATTATATTACTAACACATGTGTAAATATGTAAAAAAAAAAAACTCGACACTGGCCAGAACAAAAAAGATAAGGCCATAAAAAAACGAAGAAGTTTTTCGAATTTATCCACAGACTACAGACAAAATGTCGGAAGTTGCAGGAAAAAGCACTACATCATGTTTGTAGATAGTAGATACATAATAACCAGATTAATAAATTGTAAGACAAATTACAAACACCACCTTCCAAAAAAGAAGACAGATAAATAAGGTGCAATTACAGTGGAAAGCTAACCTAAGTCGTACATATTTTTTTTTGCAGAAATACTAATAACTTTTATTGTAAAATGGGTCCAGATTAATAAAGTATGCTTTCCCTGAGTTATAAAGATTGTCAATAAAAATTTGCAGGGCAGGCAAACATGACAAATAAACGTGTAACATGAGTCAAATTCTTGAAATAATTATGTATGAAATATCATGCAATTTACCTGGCAATCCAATCGTAGGCACAGAGCACAATAAAAGCTGGATATTATTGTATTGGCTAAAGTTGAATGCGTTGAAGTGTTTAATGCACACAAAACAAAGTCGATTAATCTCGTCATCGGATAAATTCATAAATTTGGGACTTTGAACACGATTGATCCATTCTTTAAATAAAAATGGATATCGTTTCGGAAAACGATGTAGGTTTTTCGTAGATTTACAATTCGGTACGCAACATTTCGGCATTTCGAATAAAAAAAGTGCAAAAACACAAACTAGACGGCAGCGTGACAGCGATTTCGAATGGAAGTGGATTGAGTCGGATTGAGTGGATAAATTGGCGGTTCGTCTAGAAGCACGCCGGCCGGCACGGCGTGGCTGGGCGCACGCCGTCGACAGTAGCGCTACAAACAGTAATGATTTTTTAGTAGTGGCAAGTGCAAGCATTTAAAGAATGTCTAAAAGGTTTTGCGTTGGTTGAAAACCCGCTGAATTCTGAATTTGTCTATGGTTCATCTCCGTGTTGAAAATAGCAAATGGCCGTCGCGTTCGTAAATTTAGTACAAATGAAATGTTATTTAGTTATTAGCCGTTAATCGTCTAGCGGAGGTGAGTTTTTAACAATTGTTGCATAAATAATACCGTTTTTCGATTGGTATTTACATGAGGAGTGTATTTTTTATAGGGTTGACATAATCTCAGATCTGTCTATCCTTACCACCTTCGAAGCTTGATGAAATCTGACCTCAATTGAAATTTTTAACATTATTTGGTTCTGCAGTAAATGACATATATGTCTCTCCAGTCTGTTTGCACGAGGTCTCGCAACCGTAACTATCAAATGTTTGTTGTGTATATATTCTCACGTGCGTTTATTTTCCAGTGGTCTTCATATCAGAAATTTGACTTCACCCAGCTTCTCCCAATCCTCTTTCGAAATAAGAATGTCAGAGGATTGCGGAAGTGGAGCGCCTCCTATTAGCGGTAATGCTCCCAGTAGAGTGGTGTTCACAGCTGCTCAGATAGACGCTGCCGGCACCGAATCCCTCCGCACCGCCTGGCGCTCGCAAGAACTGTACATAGACCACCTCGAAGCGCACAACAAATCCATCGAAGGTACTAAAACTCTACAACTTTGTGGATTTTTATCCGTGTATTGAAGCGCCAAGCTGGAGAGGTTGGAGTTCGGCTGTGTAAATTGTGCAATGTTGTTTACGATTTTTCTGTTCAGTTATAGTTTTGCCAAATTCTATCGACTTGAGTTGTTGCCGCGATCGATCCTGCCTCATACTTTTGGTTATCTCCTTTATAAAACAAATGTGTCTGTTTCCATTCCGAATAATGTCAGTGTTTCAAATGAGCTCTTCGCATCCATTATGGTCGAGAGCGAAGCCAGTAGTCTCACATTGACTAATTCATGCGTAAGAAGAATTTTCGCTATTTCTAATTTGAATTTGGTGTTACCAGTGATATTAAAACCACCGTAAAAAGTTTTCTTGTGAAAAATGTGAACCGGTTATTGTGATGTGAAAAATAATGGCAATTTGTCCATTAGCCAGTGCTTAAGTGTATTGCTAAAAATTACCAATGTATTTGGTCAAATATATGGCATCGGTTTAATAAAATATACTGGTGAATGTATAAGAAATCATTTGAAACAGTGAATTGCCTAAATCGTTCTTCTCACGGTAACACAAGTGGCAGTGCATCCTGACACCGGCATCAAGTCGTATAGTGAGGCACATTACTACAGCCGATTTTATCCAATGGTATATTATTTTGTACTAGATACATTTAGTTTGTATGTCTCATAGATTACAACCGTGTTGTTGTTACGAGCCAAGTCACTATATTCCTATCCGGCTTACCACCGAGTGTTGCCAGGTACGCTCCGTTATCCTCCTGAATAGGATATATTACTACTGTTTTGACTGCAGCCCGGCCTTGAGGCTACTTTTGGTTTTGTTATAAATATTGTTTTATTATATATATTATAAATACCCTCTTCACAAAAATGTTTATAAAAATTTGAACGAATTGATCAATTTATTATAATCAACATTTGGGAGTAAAATAATATATTGTAAAGCTGCATCGACATGATTCGAGTGCGCTCAACCTGCTAGGATGCTACCTTTACTACTGTCGCGACTGCAGCCCGGCCTAGAGGCTACTTTTGGTTTTGTTATAAATATTGTTTTATTTTATATATTATAAATACCCTCTTCACAAAAATGTTTATAAAAATTTGAACAAATTGATTAATTTATTATAATCAACATTTGGGAGTAAAATAATATATTGTAAAGCTGCATCGACATGATTTGAGTGCGCTCAACCTGCTAGGATGCTACTCGTATTGTGGCAACCGCTAATCCTATTGCATTTGGATGGTGACATCCGATCTGAGTGGATTTGGACCGCTTCCTATTTATCTGTGTTAGCTCAGATAGGAGTAGTGAAAAAAATGACAGCTGGGGAGCTATCATGAAAAATGAAAGTGATCTCAGCGAGACAGTACTAAATTTGTGGAACTTTGCAAAGCTAAAGAAATTCAACCCAAATTTTATTTCCCCAAAGAATATTCCAATAATTTATTGATATTGAAATTAATAACAGAATAAATAATGACAAATTAAAATTAGGAATGGAGATACGTCTAAATAGTACCCAAATCTGAACCCAGTACTAAATATGGTTGTTATTCCAACTGATTTGATATATGGGATATCATGTTTTGAATGGTGGTATTTTGTCTTGATTTTGATGTTTATTAAAGGCTAAAATATAGTAAAAGACACTTATTGGAATAACACACTTAATAATATTAGTCAATAATTTATTATAATCCATAAACTAATGAAGTATTAAGCAGAATCAAATAATACATCTATGTCAGAGATTATATAAACCACGTTCAGGTGTGACACTTCAAACAACGGTGAGGTAACAAAGTTTGGACATTTACATATATATTTTCCATTCCTTAAATCACGTTGGCGCTAATATCACTCAAAAATAAAATCCCCGGGAGATTCAAAACTTACCATAAAAGTTTTTACATCTCGTAGTTTAACCATTAGTAATAGTTTATCAGAAATGTTTTTAATAAGTATTAATTTTTCCTGTTTTTTTATTTATCTTATTGTTGATTTTTAATTATCACTACCGATCGAATAAGTTTATACTATGGTGGAATTTAAGCTTCTTTGTCATTAATGATGTTTCATTTAGAAATATAAGGATGTCAATTATGGTCAATCATTATCAAGCCATGAAACATAGTAAAAAGGTTTGCTAATTTGTAAATTTAAAAGTGAATACACCATTTTTAACAGGAAACTTTCAAATCGATATTGAAATTGTCCTAACATTTATCATTAATGGTGAAGAGGCTTTTATTGTATCTGAGACCAAGAAGACAAAATAAAAAAAACACTTTAGATGGAACACATCTTTTAGATCATTTGGTTTATACAATATTTTATAAAACAGCTGGTTGAATGCAAAATACGTATTTATTCTTAATATTTTGGGTTGTATTCCTCTAATATTTATATCTGTGAAACTTAAAATAAATACAAGAAAGGTGTGTCTATAATATGACACCGCAAGATATACAATGAGCGAGTTATGGTGTCTTTTGTTGTTTGTAAGTGCACAGTATTTTTTTAAATTTTAACTTAACATTGAATTATTATATGTTAACTTAAAAACATAACATATTCAATTACTGTAACAGACGCTTCAAAAGAAATACAATGTACTTTACCCTTACAAAGACATAACATGTTTGGTTTGCAACAAATAAAAATCTTATTTTTCAAAGCGCACACATGCAAAACAACAAAGAAAACAAAAAGTTTTGAAAAACATATATTTATTTCTCAACATAGTCTCCTTTTAGCTCGATACACTTTTCCCAGCAATGTTCCTTCCCTTCGATACCCTTTTTATAATGAGAACCGTCGAACTCCTCAAAATGGCTGTTAACTGCAGACTCCAGATCTTGATTGTTGGCAAATCTTTTACCGCTGAGCCATTTTTTTTAGCTTGAAAAAACAAAATAATCCGAGGGGGCTAAATCTGGCAAATAAGTAATATATTTTTAATTTGTATGTGATTTCAAATAACCTTTTGTACGTACACTTACATAATAAGTATAAGTTTGAACCGGGTTGTGGTCTCGTAGTATTGTGGACTCACGGGCCAAAGGTCCGAGATTTAAATCCCACTCTGCCACAACTCAATTTCTGTTTTTCCAGCACAAGTTATTTACGACTTTTAGGAAATGCTCTAAAAAATTTAAATATTTGAGTAAATAATAAGAACTCAATTATTTCTCTTTTTCCTTTTAAAAAAAAGTAAGTTCTTAGACTTTTCGTCGAAATATTATGTAACATATTAATTATCAATATGAATTATGATTCTGCTTATAATACATATTCCTTATTCATAATTTCCACTATATTTTTTTGTAATTATTCATTAACAATTGTTTGTAATAAAATTATGTCAAATATTGGTTAGGTTTATTTAGTTTATATTATAAAATTGGTGAAAGAATAACATGTATTAAGTATTTGCTTAAATTAATAGCGCTGTAATTTTTCATATCATTTATTAATATTTTGAAATGTAGGTAAACCGTTAAATATAATATTATATTGGTGACACCCGTATAAAGGTATAAAACAATCACATTTGGTACATCCTTTTAAATTAGGATATCTAATTTCGTTAGCTCGTGGGAGGTGGATTGTTGAATAAGATGATAGTAAATGTGGGTTCATATAGTGAAATGCAATATTTCCATTTCAATTGTTTTAGAAAAGGCATAAATCGATTTTTCTAAATAAAATATAGTGTTTAGACACATTATAAATTCTGCCTCGTAGAAAAAAAAAATTCGACATGAATTATTTTTTTAAATATTTTTTATTAAGAAATAGCATTTTGATTTACCCAAATATTTCAGTTTTTTGTATCATTTTCAATGAGTTGTAAATAACTCACTATTAGAAAATGGGAATCAGGTTGTGGTAGAGCTGTCCGCAACACTAGCCACGGGTCTACAAACCGGTTGCTTAAAAATAGGTTGATTATGTAAACAATTATTTTACTGCAAATTATAATTCTAGAAACATCTCTATATCGTAATACTCGCCATTTCTAACAACATTACCTGCATTGTTACTGGACTTCAGTTTATCTGCTGAAGATATTAACATGATTGAACAAAAACGAATGTTCCCTGAATTAGATTCGTATTATATGAAAAATAGTAAATCATAGAGAATGTAAACAATTAATAATATTTTTAGTATGTCCAAGTTTGAATTGTTTATCAAAACTATCTTCTCAAAAATGTTCTCTCTCTCGATTGTAATATTAAGATTGATGAATCGATTATAAATTATTTTATATTTTTTTTAATGTAACATATTCTGCATTGTTCAAAATTATTTTTACTTCAACGTAATACAACTTGACCTTCAGTGAGTTCTAGGATAAATTCTTATTGTTATGTTTCCAGTGTTCTTTTTTACTTCAAATATTAACAAGTTTATAATCTAGTTAGGTTTAATGTTAATTCCATGGTGGCTAAAATAAAGTTTACACTACACATTCTCATAGAACAAATTATGCATAAGAGAAAAAATACTTTTTTGAATAATATTTCAGTTTGGTATGCCAAACATTAATTATCAAATTTAAGTATGTGTTTGTCTCTTAATTGTATAAGAAAGATAATAAGTCACAGCAAGCAACATTTAAAAAAAAAAGAATTACAGTACATATACATACTTATCTAAGAATAACTGAACACAATATTATTTTTTGTATTTTATCTTTTAATATTTTGATTTATTTATTATTTATATCCGCAAATCAAATTTTAAGACTTGCAAACTATGATTACGTGGATAGTGAATTTAAGACTACATCTCCTCAATTTCCTCTCTTTGCTTAAATTAACTAATAATATAGTACTTTTTCATTTCCTTCACTAATTCTCATACATTTCAATCATTACTTTTCAATTATTTATTGTGTATGCAGATAATTGGTAGAATTCCATATTAAAATTTGGTGAGGTATCCAAAATAAAACACTTTTATTGGATTTAATTCTACCTTTTTTTAAAAATTATATATATGATGTGTTTCATCTTGTTAGGACATTATCAAACTCTTTGATAATTTCCTAACAAGACAAAACACGTCACACACATATATATATATATTTAAAAATTAAATTAGAATTCAATCCAATAAAAGTAGAATTCAATCCAATAAAAGTGTTTTATTTTGGATACCTTATTAAATTTTTATTACTTTTCATTTTACTTTTTGCTTTTATTTTATTCTAACAAAGTAAAATGTTTCATATGAAGGGTAGGCGCAAGAAACATGCGGAGTCATGATTTTTACAAATTTGAGTTAAATATGCCAAGTTTTAGGTATTAACAGTGTGTACCTGTGCGTCCTATCAAAATGCCGTAATATCCACCCAATTATTTGCAAAACGTATTTAATATTTTGGGCCAAGCTGAAGAAACGCGAGTAGTCAGTATGATACGGAGAATAAACATTCAAAGTTCGCGCGTAATTTTAAGAAACGTGCGTAGTCAGTCGCTGGTCAGGCGGATCTCAAGAATGCGCGTTGAAAAATGCATATTACTTGCTATGTAAATTACTTCGTATCACAGGTTTTTGTGGAAAGGTGCGATTTTTGGTCTCAATAATTATTTATAATATCAGTGTTGAAAAATAAGTGACAGTGATAACAACGACAATGGTGTGATAATTTTGCAGTCAACCAAGAAGAAACGAAAAACTGGTAGATTATCAACTGTTTTTAATATAATCAATTTATAATGCCATGAGACCGGAGAAAACTCCATGTGTACAAGGTTTAAATGCTTTGATAATGTGAACGAAAGGCAAATAATAGATATATTGAAATATTTTGATAACTGCTATGCGTGTGAAACAAAGAAGACCTCGTTCAAGTGATTCTACCACTAGAAATTATGTTTTATACAACTACAAAGTTAAAGTTGTCTTTAATCCTGACCCTGACTCGGAGACAAAACAGTACAAGTACATTACTGTTTGTGCTAAAGCTTTTATGTCTATACATGGTATTGGGAAGGGAAAAAAGACCATATCAAAAAATCTTTAAGCTACGCCCCCAATGACAAAAGAGGGTCCAAATCTAGTCTCCGCCGGAAACTAAAAGAACATATTCGATGTTTTAAAGGCTGTAACAGCCATTACAGCCTTAAATATTCCAAGCGAATTTACCTCTCGGAAGATTTGACACATGCGATATGTGATGAATTTCAATTAAAAATCAAAGTGGAAAAGTAAACATTTGATGTATTCTTTTAATATTCAAGTATTACCCAATAGAAATTCTGTATTTTACACATACCCTGAAACTAATGTAAAAAGGAGTCCTAATGAAGTTTTCACATTTCTGTTTTATTTTTTAACTAATTTCAAACCAGCTTCTGTTTGTGAGTTACACATTTTCTGTGACTCCGCTGGAAAGCAAAAGAGAAACTTAACCATATCCAATTCTGCTATCATATCGTTCGTATTGTCCAGACACTTGATGAAAACTAACTCTGAACACAAAATATTTTTTTTGGAATGTGACTCTGTTGAAAATTACATTGACTTTGAAGGTTTCTTCCGCGTATAAAGCATACCAGTATGTTTCTTACCTACAATGCCTACAATGAGGTATATTTTTATATTTATCTGCATAATACTTTTGTTTGCTTATTATTATAGTGACTAATTATTTGGAGTCATTCAAAAATGTTGATTAATTACAAATATGAAAAAAAAAGATAAGCACTTCATTTATCAGTACTGTTTAAAACGGTTTTGAAACTAAAAAATGGTTTTTCTTGAAATGTTGATTTCATGACTACGCATGTTTCTTCATATGATTCAATGTTCAAAATTAATAAGGTAATATTTTAATGAACATAATGTATTTGATAATAATAACATTTATTGGATAGATTTTTTATTTCTACTTGTTTTTATAAAATAATATATATTTTTGAAGAGTTTTTATTATATTTTATGTATGATGCACATTTTATATGTTACTAAACTAACTTTTTGTCTATATCTGTGTTAAGTGTACATATAATGTATGCATATTTCTGTTTTATTCCTATTTTGACCTATTGCTATTCGGAAAAAAAGTGAATTATTATGCGATTTTTTTCTGCTGCATCATAATATGTCTAAAAGAGTATTTTTGTTAGGTGTATACATAGATATACTCGAAAAGGTGCCGTGACGCAGTTAGTTAGACAGCCAACTGTGAAACTGGTGTTGCGAGTTCGATTCCTGCCAGTTGCAAGAAAAAAATCCAAGAAAGATTTTTTCTCAATGAGGAAGTTCAGTGTCTTTTTTAAATTTTTTTATTTTTAAATAAAATATTAAACTAAACCAAATTTTTAAATATCGTATTATTAGCGCTATGATTTTTAAAAGTTTTGTATTTCCGAAATAACTCCGCAATTCTTCCAATTGGTTCGTTTACGGTGACCAAACCGGATATCCTTCAAAGCTCTCGTATTATTGGATGGTTCACATGAACCAGTGACGTCATTCAAAGTAGTGTGTTTTTATTTTTAATTTTTTTTCGTTCGTTTTCAATAAATTTTGCCATACAATTTAATGCTCTAATTTTTACCACGCGCAAGATAACATTTTTTGTACCCAATTTCCCTTAGGGCTTAAGTTCCTCATTGGGTGTTGTGTATTTTTCATTACCTCCTTCCATTTCCCCTCTATCCCACCTGCTGACAAGCCTCTAAATAGAGGCTCAGCGTGTTATTCCTTTTTTTTTAAACCTCATTAAAATGGAATATTAATTTAACAATTGATAATAATAATATAATTATACTTTTCATTGTTGGAATACCCTACATCGCTCTTTTACTTACTTGGCGTATAATATAATGTCACTTTATGTTTAAGAAAAAAATCATGTACAATAAATAGTGAACGATTTAGTGTTTTTGGAATCCCAAATTGATTTTTATATAAGGAAACCTATCCAGCACTTTTCTTTTTTTAGTATACTTATTTTACACATTTTTTTTTTACACGTTACTGTGTGAAAAGAAGTTTTTTTTGTTATAGATACATTCAATTTTCATTTAAGTATCTTAGAATTTATTTTTAATTTATCCACTTGTGCAAATTTGTAGATTAAAATAAAACAAATTTATGATAAATTTAAGTATGTAGATGGATTTATTATGGAAAAAACTAATTAATATTATAGATTTAGTTTTTCTACTGGCATTTCTTGGTGGAACTGCATTTTAATTATAATAGTAAAACTACAAATGTTGTTTTATTCCACTTTTATTTATAATTTTTTACCAGTGACCGGTTTTCGTCATGACTAACATCGTCAGACTGGTAAAAGACTAAACGAATTTCTGTGTTATACACAAGTGCAAGCAGGGGTCATGATTTCATATAATTATGGGAATAGAAGAGTTTAAATTAAAATCATTTAAGTATAAAGTAATAACAATTGTTTGAATGTATATAATAAAAACTGATGTAAAAGATATAATTTTATCAAGTTTCATAATAAAAATGTATTTGAATTATATTTATCTAAATTTTATGAAAACCATAACACTTGTATATAATATAGAAATTTATTTAGTCTCCCACCAGTCTAAAGATGTCGGTCACGGCGAAACCCGGTCACTGGTAAAAATTTTGTACATAAAAAAAATAATATTATGCATTTCATTTTGACTGAGTGCTCCACATTTATTAATTTGTTTTAAAATTAATTAATGTATGTTTTTTTTTTAATTTTGGGTATTGATATTCACTAAAAAATTTGCTAAAATGGGAAAAATATTTTGTTACGCTTTATGATAAGTATCAATACCTAAGTGTATTGATACTTTCACAAATAATGTGAATTTTGTGATTTGTAACAGACCCCAAAAAATTGTTTCCAGAGATTAGTGTTACCGATTTAAGTACTTATTTAAAGTTAAAAAGTAAAATAGTTCATGCACATAAGTTACTATTGGATTTTTAACAATTTTTTTTTTGTGTTTATTACTGTCACTAATTGAATCTGTAAATCAATTAAATGTTAAATAAATTGTGATTTATTTATATGTTTGTGCTTTTTTTATTATACAATGATTATGTATTAGACATGATGTTTTTGCATTATGTTAAAATACACCCTGATGAAACAACTGATTGGATTTGTTTTTGAAGGTTCCTTGGAGAAATTAAGAGAACTGGAAGAGAGAAGAAAACTGCAATGTTCCGAGTCACAACACAGAGAAAGAGTACTTGTTCGACGACTAGCTGCCAAGGAACAGGAAGTACAAGACTACGTAGTAAGTATCCTCATTGTATATTCAAAGCGACTGAACAATATTATTCTACCAATTGAATCGGAATTAATTTAGTAAATTATAGTCAAATAAAGAGTTTTATTATAACTGCATCTGCACCCGGCTACATATAAAAATGAACAGTTCCATAACATCTTTACTGGACTACTAATAGTATAGACCTTGTCTAGTACGATTGCTTTTTCTACCAATTCATCTATATGCCTAGTTTCATGCTGCAATCGAATATAATTTTTACACCCCGATCATGATTTTCAATATTACTGTTATGATACCCATCAAGTTTCAGTAGTACACTCCCAAAATTATAATATTCACATTCTTCAATGACGAAGTTTTGTGGTTTTTTAATTTTCTTTTGATTTTTATGTGTTGTATTATCAGCTCTATGATTTTTCAAGTTTTATATTTTTTAAATTACTTCACTCGTCTCAAGTTCTCTTCGCCTTCTTCTCGAGGAGTTCTGCTGATTGGTGGTCAGTTGACCTACCGTAAACTGGAAATCTATGATATATCTCTTATCATTGGTTGATTCAATAGAACTAGTGACGTCATGCAAAGTAGTTTGTTTTTATTAATATAATTTTTTATTTTTTTCATACATTTTCAGGAAATTTTGCCGTACAATTTAATGCTCTAATTTTTACCGTGCCTAAGAATACATTTTTTATATCTAATTTACTGTAGGGCTGAACTTCCACATTGGAATAAAATATTTAAGTAGTAACTTTGATAAAACTTCTTTTTTTTTCAAACTAATTTTAAAAATATAAACTTTAAAATAAGATGTAATAAAAAAATTCATTTTGTAATAATGTTCATTTGACAACAACAACAACAACAAACCATCACGCCGTTTCTCCGTAAGGGTAGGCAGAGAGGATAGAACGCCACATCACTCTATCTTTGCATACAGATCTCGCTTCTTCTATATTCATACATCTTCTCATGCACGCGCGCTGATTATTCTGACTTTAAACATGTCCATCTTCAAGTATTTGTTGGATTTGGTCATGCCATGTCTTTCTCGGTCTTCCTCGTATTCTGCATCCATCAACATTCGCATTGTAAATATTTTTGCCGTTCTTTCGCTGTCCATTCGTTTTACATGTCCAAACCAGCGCAGAGCTCTTTTCTTGATTTTGTCGATAATGCTTGTCTCGCCCTTACATAAGGTACGGATCTCAACATTTGTGCATCTATCGTACATTCTTTTACCTCATATTCGCCTGAGAGATCACATTTCGACAGCATTCAGCCTACTTTCATCCCTGTTTTTCCAAGTCTATACTTCGCTCCCATACATCAGGGTCGGGACCAGGACTCCGTTGTGAACTGCTAATTTTGCCTCTTGCGACAAACATTTATTTGCCAACGTTGATTTAAGTGCTTCATTCACTCTGTTTCCAGCACTCGCCCTCCTTTCAATATCTTTCAGTCATTCCATCCCTAGTAAACATACTTCCCAGGTACACAAATTACTCTACTTGTTTTAGTATAACTCCATTCACAGTGATTTCACATTTAGTCATACTTTAATTTCTTTCAAAAACCATCACATTCGATTTATCTACATTTATCAGCAAATCGCTTCCCTTGCATACATCGTAGACCTTTGTTACCAAGAATTGCAGTTCCTCTTTGTTGTTAGCAATCGTGTCCATTTGAAATCAAAAGAAATCATTTGATTTTCATCATTGTAATTTGTAGATATTTTTTAATGCTTAATATAACATGAACAATGAATTATGTCATATGTAACACTCTTGCATTTATTTTCAGGCTCAAATTGGTGAATTAAAGTCGGCACAAGTGGGTGCTATCGGTATTGTTGGAAGTGCGAGAAGCTGCTTACTGGATCCCGCCGTTAATGTTCTGGTAATGCGGATGAAACAGGAATTGACGGGCACGAGAAACCATTTAGAAGAAACTCAAAATGAATTTTCCGCTTGGAAGTTTACACCTGATTCTAATACCGGAAAGAAACTTATGGCAAAATGCAGATTATTACACCAAGAAAACGAAGAGCTAGGAAAAATGACAACGAGTGGGAGAATAGCCAAACTTGAGGGAGATTTAGCATTGCAGAAGGCTTTCAGTGAAGAAGCGAAGAAATCTCAATCCGGTATGTTCACCAAACAAACACTTCATTTGTTGATGTTCATTTGCTTTTATTATTTACTAAATATTTCTATGGCTGATTAAAAGATAATGTATGTATCAACAATATTTTGAGTTTGTCCAAATTTTTGTAGACAAGGACTGGATTCAACTCCCTGGGGAGCTGTTTATATTAACATATTACAACAGAAATGAAGAACATTTAAGGTTGACATTGACAGGTCATAAGCCCTGTAGATGCCTAGACTTCTATATTACCTTCTCTTAAATGTTCTTCATCTCTGTTGTAATATTTTAATAATGTATATATGTTTCCGTAAACAAATTTAATGCGGTATTTATTAATTAAATAAGTGTTTTTAAAAGTAATTATTTATTTTCAAAAAACTATATTCAATAAAAGCGGTTTACAACAATTTTTACAAATACAATATGTATGTTTGTATATCTTTTCGCAGAGTTGGACGAGTTTCTCCAAGAATTGGACGAAGATGTAGAGGGAATGCAAAGCACCATCTTATACCTGCAACAGGAGTTACGAGCGGCGCGGCAGAGAGCCGAGGTTCTGGAGACGGAGGTAGGAAGCCTCCGCACCTCGGCTGGGAGGACTACCCTCACTAATGGAGACTACGATTCCGACCCTGGCCTCATCCTAAAGGTGTCAGAGAGGGAGAGGATCTGCGAGGACGAAGATGACAGTCGGGACAGCACTGCCAACGGGCGGACTAGTGAAAAGGATAAAAGTTGGAATGTTAACGGGGTAGATGAAAACAAAGCCAGAACTAAGTGCGATAGCGGAGTAGATAAGAAGCGCGGGGTGGAGAGTGACTGGGGAGAGTGTGGAACTCGGAGTAAGAAGCAGCGGCGAGCATCCGTACTGTCCCTCGACTATAGTGAGGAAGACGACGCACTGGCGGCAACTAATGGAGATGCTAACTGAACTCATTCCAGTGAATAAATATTACGCTATTATTTCTATGCAAAACGATACACTTGTACTATAATTCGTTGTTTCGGTGATTCGTCTGCAAGCTTGTTAAAAAAATACAAAACACTTAGTAGGTAAATGTACTTTTATGGTGAAAAACTTGGACCGCTATCGACGAGTGGAATATTTGTATACAGAATATTATATTGCTGTAGAAAATAAACTTTGACAATGTTGATTATTTTAATTGTATTTGTTTACAAATCTATGAGAAAATTGGGACAAAATTCCCCTACATTACTTAATTGGTTCTAAATTATCTTAAATATATAAAGAACACTCATCACAATCGTGACAAATTTTTGTTTGTGTTGGCGACAATTTCGTAAAACTGTTTGATATATTTTATGATGAAGGTGTTTGTTTCTATATTTTATTATTTGTTGAAATAATGAAACATGGAAATTAACGCACTCTTCTTTATTTTTGAAAATTTTTTACAATTTGTATATATTGTTTTTTATAGCTCTGAATTTATGCAATTTTTTTTTTATTCGGGAACAATTTATTTTGACAAAAAATAAACTTATTTATGTACATCTCAAGGCATTTCCTATTATATAACCACCGACCCCTATAATGTACGCACTAAATTAAATCATTACTATGTGTTTCAATATAAGGAAATAAAATTGTCCTTAATAGAACCCCTAGACTTTAAAAAATATGTGCCTCAAATGTTGCGAATCATTTTGCAATTTACAATCTTAGAGCAATGTTGCATACCAACTTCAACATATTAACTCAATTTTAAATATTCAAAATCACTCCTCTGATGAGGATTCTACAGTGGAACGCCCATAGCCACTTAAATAAAAAGATCTTCATACCCTGCAAGAAGAATCTGTCTCTCGATGTCATTTTGGAGAGATAGATGATACTGGGATCTATTGTTTCCGTGATGATCACGATGATGGGAGGGGTGGTTCGGCCCTTATCAAAAACTCCCTTTCCTTTACCCCTGTCAACATTAAACCTGCAGGTTGCCCTTTTGAAGTGACAGCTGCAAAGGTATCCTATCCTATCCATCTATATTTCCTCATCCAATAAACCTTTAAAGTCAATGTTCCTCTCTATGTTTCTAAAATTAACTCCTCCGTTCCTTGTTCTTGGAGATTTTAATGCTCATCCCCTGTGGGGCGCTCCGACATGCGACAGAATGGGAAGAGACATTATTGATCTTTTAGATGAGGTTCTTAATGATGGTTTCCCAACTCGTCTCCAACTCCCAAACCATCGACCCGGTGCTGTAGATTTATCAATCTCCAGTGCTGGAATAACATTACTGCATTGGTCAATCAAAGAAGACACTCTTGGTAGTGACCACTATCCCATATTGGTCGACATCATGTTCAGCTATAGACATTGCCAAAGTGGCCTATTCCCTGGGGGAAGGCGAAGACTGAGATACATTACGGAAAGAGTTAAGTGGAAGGACTTCTCTGATGACATTGAACTCAAAGTGAACGAGCTGCCCACGATGAAAGAAAATGTAATGAAATGCTATGAAGCGTTATTATCATACATCATCAAAGCAGCAGACAGACATGTCCATATAAAGCAAGGAAATAATAGAAGTAAACCTCCTCCTGCCCCATGGTGGGATAGCAATGTGCGGAGGCAGTCTTGAAAAGGAAAAGCCTAAAAAATCTATTGATTTTCAAACAGGCAGAAGCCAAAACAAAACTTTTTTTGAGAAACAAGAAAAACCTTGTTTTCACCTGTTCAGAATCCATGTCTGGAACTCTGCCATGTGCGAATGTCATCTTGAGGAGAAATATCTAAAACATGTTTTTTTAGATGCCCCATAATGTTATCCTGAGTTTCTATTTAACCTCTCCGATATCAACATCCCATTCTTTATATTCTAACTCCTTTGTCCCCAGTCCCCACCCAATAAACGTATATACAAATTTTATGTAATTATAAATGGTAATGACTTGTAAATAAGTTGTCTAATATATGCAGTATTAAATACTAACTCACTAATTTGTATAATATAATAATAACAACACATGTGTAAATATTCAAATAAATTAAATCTGAAACTCGACACTGGCTAGAACACCCCAGTTGGGAGGTGAAAAGGCCAAAAAAAGAGAAGAAGATGCTTGAATAAAAAAAAAAAATTACTCTTGTCTGTGGTGCTGTCCATATGTCTATGGTTTTATTATGTCAAGTAGGCATGTTCGTTTGAAAAGATCGAATCAGTAAAAGATTGGTTCCAAAAATGATCGAATCAAATGATTCTATCATTTTTTGATTGAATCATAAATTGATCGATAGAGTTGCTTCTGTCAATCGTTCATTTGAAAAGATTGGTTTGAAAAATGATTGAATCAATTGGTTTTATCACTTTGTGATGTGTATGGAAATATTGAATCATGCTAAAAGGCTGGACCCATTTTAATCTTAAGTAGATCTCAACAATAATTTAAGCTTGTCCAATTTTTTGTAGACAAGGACTGGATTCAATTTCCTAGGGAGCTGTTAATATTAACATATTACAACAGAGATGAAGAACATTTTAGAGAAGGTAATACAGAAGTCTAGGCATCTACAGGGCGTATGACCTGTCATTGGATGGTTTAAGTGGCCACTTTACACACTGTGTAACATTCACCATTCTGTCCATATTTAAACATCTACATTCCTTCAATTCTTTCATTTGTTGATGTTTGTGAAGTTGAAAAGCTGAAACCTTTATTTATGGGGGTGATATTCATATGATATAATTATTTCACCTGCATACTAGGCAACGGCTTATTTAAAAAAAAAAATTATACTTTTTCATGGATCAGGTGGATTTATCAACAATATTTTAAGTTTGTCCAAATTTTTGTAGACAAGGACAGGATTCAATTTCCGAGGGAGCTGTTAATATTAACATATTACAACGGAGATAAAGAACATTTTGGAGAAGGTAATATATAAGTCTAGGCATCTACAAGGCGTATGACCTGTCATTGGCTGGTTTAAATGGCCACTTTACACACTATGTAACATTCACTATTTATCCCCTGTAGATGCTTAGACTTCCATATTACCTTTTCTAAAATGTTTTTCATCTTTGTTGTAATATGTTAAATAGATCTGATTGTGTTAACCTTTGACATACTAAATGAAAAAATTCCCCCTGAGTCACTGTGTGTAACCTGAGGTTACCCATGCTAAATTCATATTGGCGGCCTCCGTGGTTTAGTGGTTAAGATGCTTGACTCGTACCCGAAAGGTTCCGGGTTCGATTCCCGGTGTAAACACAAAAATCAAATGTGATTTTTCTCAAGCCTTGGTGTACTGTTCTGTAATTCACCACAGTTTTTGAAATTGAAATTAAATTTCCTAGCTTTTAAAAAAAATAATTGTAAAATTTTATTTGCATACTTTGGGATTATATATATTATATATTCATCATAATTATTCATTTTGTATTAGAAAACACCTAAAATGGAGCACTAAAATGTAAATTATAACGCAGTTGTCATAAAACAGTATACCTAGTTGGCCTCGTGTTGTAGTGGTCAGCGCGTTTGCCAACTATGCAAGAGGTTTCGGGTTTGATTTCTGACATGGTTGGCATGAAATGTTTATTTAATAAGGCGTTTTTACACTAGAATATTTCATAGTCTCAGGACTGGCACCTGAAGCCTAAGACTAATCATCTTACCTTGATGTAACAGAAATGATCAAGGAACGTTGCGATTGGTATACCAATGCAATGCCCTAAGCACTATTATGTGTGGAAAGGGAATGATGATGATGATGTCATAAAACAATATTTCAAATGATAAGCGAGAGTACATCTGCATATTACTTTTACACTATAGTCGTTCAAAAATGAAGTCAATTTTTTTACTTTATGAACTATTAAAAGTTCAATGACATCTTTTCATTTGATAAATTATTTTTTATAGAAAGGGATTCGGTTCGAGTGTAATAACATTATTGTTTATGTTTAGTAAACGCAACACTAAGATATGATGTACTTTAGTGATGATTGATTTATTCTCCACATGGAATCGCACAAAGAAATACTTTACCAAGTTTGTTAACCATCTTATATAAATTATGTTAAAAATAGCTTGGTGAATGACAATAATATGTGTCTATTTATGAAAATATAAATCGACACCGGAAAAAATCTTATTAGGTACCCGGTAAGTAATTACTGATATACTGATAAGAAATCAAACCTATAATGTTCATCACATCCTCTGTAGTTGGCCTTAGTTATTTTGTGCATGGAATACTTGTCATCTTAGTAGCGAAAAAGTTTATTTGCTATATGCTCTAAACATATTATTTCTATAATATTGGACCCTTTTTACAGATAGCCGTTCGTATATAAATTGAATTCTCCATACTGTGCTTTTCGTCTCGCTTCAATAAATATGTTTTCTTATTCGTTGTCTCGCTTATCACTCGCAGTAGTAGATCCGTAGATTTAAGTTTCATTCGATCTTAATATTCGTTATTTTTAAGAATCCAATCGTTTTGAGAATCCAATCTTTTTATGAATCCAATCTTTTTCAGTATCCAATCGTTTTGAGAATCCAATATTTTCGTACAAGTGATTCGATCATTCAATATTTGAAAATGATCGAATCATAAAGATTCGATCGTTCACGAATGACACAAGCCTAATGTCAAGTGTCAAGAAAAATAACCTTACTTTCGCTTGGCTGATAACGCGTGCTTAGTGTTTATTTTCTTAGTTTCCTCAGTTTATGTGAACAAGAAATATTAACTTATACAAAATAAAATTCGGCTTGTTATCTTAATAAGTAAAAAAACAGAATGTCTGAAAGTGAAAACGATTTTGAAATCGATGATCATGAAGATGAAGACTTAGTCAGTCACACTCGTTTAATAAAAGCAATAAATACTTTGGACAAAACTCAGCACATTTTAAAACCTACAAGGGAAGGATATTCTGGAAAGAAATCAGAGTTCCATGTTTCCAAATCTAATAATAATCTTAAGAGTGGTGTTGCCGTGGGTGATCTTATTAAGATATTACAGAGTTCTGGCGAACATGCGGACACTGGTAAAAAGTTAAAAACTGCTCAAAAGAACATTAAAACCCTTAAAAAACCACTTGAAAAACACGAAGCAGCCGTTATTAAGAGATCAACAGGATTCGACGAAGTAAAAAAAAAGTTAGGGAGATGGGATGCTGTGGTATCCAGAAACAGAACTTTGGAGCATCAAAAATTTCCTATAGAAACCACGATTTTCAAACAACCAGTAACTAAAGATTATTTATCTAAATTTACATTGAAATCTGAACTGGAAAATGAACTCGATAAATTAAAACCAACTGAAGAAGAACCTGCTGAGGAAACGTTTCCCATGACGATGAGTGAAATGATGGAGCATAGAAAGGAATCTGCTAGACTTCGTGCTAAACAGTCCTATAAAGAAGCAAAGGCTCGAAGACAAAGCAAAATAAAAAGTAAAAAGTTTCACAGGTTTGTTTACAATTTATTTTTTATAAAACGTAATGTCCTTTGTATGAATCTACTGTGTTATAATATGTAAGGGGTAACACATGTTCCTCGGGACAGTAGTGTTATCTCCTAAAACATCAGTTTTCATATTAATTAAGCACTTTCATCAAATGCGCATTTTAGTGTTGGCTATACTGGTGTAATCTACATTCTTTCCTGTCAAATTGAAGTGAGGAATGGTAATTATCTTTTTTTTTCAAGGAAGTTTTTTTATTTTCTTATTGTGTTGTGGAGACTGAACATTCCTTCTATAATAGTCGAACTCTAATCTAGAATGCGTTTATTTCTAAGAAACCGCAAAATTAGTTACCTTTCTAATAACTTAAATTCAAAATGAAAATCTTTTGAAATTATCGAAAATCACTACTCTGTGTTCCTCTGGACATTTTTATTTCTCGTTTCTCCGGACATGTCCAGAAGAAAAATCTACATTGTTTTTTTTCTAACAGCTTATGCATACTAAATATATTAATATTTCAGTGCCACGCAGCGAATTATGTAGAACGAAGGCCCATCCCTAGGCCACAATTAGTTGGAAGATAGAATGATAGAGAAGTTTAGAATGGAAAGAAGCATTATAATTTACCAAAACGTAGAACTAGACAAAATACTCTATATTATTGTCACCCTTCTCAAACCAACTATATTTGTCACTTACCTATCCTGCTGTCATAAGAATGAAGGACGCATCTAACATTTTTTTCGAAAATGAGTTAAATACATATTTAAAATCAGGAAAAAAAATGCATCTAGTGTTACTTGAATTAGCTTCCTAAAATAACAACAACCTTATTATTTTCACTAATAAATGAGACTTGACTTCAAAAAGTCTTATAGATTACTAAATATAAAAGGCTGTTCTGAATTATATAATTATACAAGACTAATTAAAATACTTATTTTTTCTTATATTCCATTTTTAAAAACATCTTAAATGAATGTACCTACTCGTATTCGAATTTGGAAGTTAATTGATCATTAGGTCGACTTTACTAGTTTGAAAAGCAGTAAATGGCCAGTAACGTCTATTTTATTTAGTTGAGTAGAATCTATCGGCATATTAATACTAATACATTTATGTAATCGTTTGCCAAAATAAATTGGCTGAAAGAAGAGGTCATTTGCTATCCCATCAGCCCCAGAAAAAAAATCTAGGCCACACATACTTTTTTATCTTTATTACCGAAAATCTGAAATCAAATCATTAAAATAAAAATTAAAATGTTTTGGTTATAGGCTACAAGTTTTATTTTAATTTTAATGTGCACTCTTGTACGGTTCTACAAATTCAAAATTACGTGCCAGTAATGTCTAGTTTTTTTTAATAACTCGGAAAGTTTTTGGAAGTGGTAAAAATAAACTTTAAACTCAAATTTCAATTGCAATAAAAAAAAAAACTAAAAGTGATCATGATCTTTGAACCAGGACCTTATTGTGAACTGCTAATTTCGCCTCCTCCAACAAACATTTATTTGCCAAAGTTGATTTTAGTGTACCATTCATCCTGTTCGCGGCACTCGAACTCCTTTCAATATCTTTTTCCATCCCTAGTAAACATACTTCTTAGATGTACAAATTCCTCTACCTGTTTCAGTATAACGCCATTCACAGTGAACTCGCATTCAGTCATACTTTCATTTCTTTCAAAAACTATCACATTCGATTTATTAGCACTTGCCATCAAATCACTTTTCTTCCATACATCATAGGCTTTTGTTACCATGAATTGCAGGTCCTTTTTGTTGCTAGCAAGAAGCACGGCATCATCAGCATACAAAAGACAATGTCATTTTATAGTAGAAAAGCCTGATTTACTTTGAATCAAAATTAGCCTTTCTCTTTGATGGACAAGTACATATTTATATTATTTGGTTTACTATTTATTAATTTGTATTTACAGAATTATGAGGAAAGAGAAAATTAAGCAACAGTTAAAAGATTTTGAGAATTTACAAAAGACTGATCCAGAACAAGCTCTTAGAAAATTGGAACAGCTAGAGAAAACCAGAGCACAGGAAAGGGTAACTCTGAGACACAAAAGTACAGGACAATGGGCCAAAAATAAATTGGTCAGGGCAAAATATGACAAAGAGGTATTTATATATTATATATAAATCATCACAAATATTCATTTTGTAATCATGTTATAAAGTATTATTTTTGTTTAACTTTAATTCATATTTAGATTTCAACAAAGTTTTAATTATGTTATTAAGATCTAATCTATTTTTAGACGCGACAACAATTGGCTGAGCAACTTGCTATAAGTAGAGAATTAACACAGAAGAGTCAAATAATCAATGAATCGGAAAGTGATGAAGAAATCGAAAAATTGCCAATTTTGCCAGAAGATGCTTCCAATCCATGGTTCTCCCAAGTTAAAAATGATCAGTCTAATGAAGTTGCAGATTTTGTAAGCGGTTACAAAAAGTACTGGGAGGATAGAAATAATGTATCTCGTGTCATAAATGGTGAAACAAGCAAAGATCAAGAGATTACCCAAATTATTGCGCAGCGAGATAATAATAATATCAAAAAAGAAATTGAAAATAAAATTGAAAAAACAAGTTCTACGCCTAAGATAAAAAACTTTAAAACTAAAAAAGTATCTGCTAAATCGACAGTCGAATGGAACGTTGAGAATTTTTCACTTGTAACACCTACTAAAGAAAAAAAAGTTCAAAGTTCAACTTTAACTGTAGAAGATATATTTGATGACTTTGAATATAGGTTAAAAACTAAGGTCACTGACAAGATCAATAGTTTGACACCAGATGTCTCTAGCAGTAAACGTAAAAACAAGGAATCAAAAGCATATGGTGACGATAGTTCATCAAACCTTGAATTCAAAAGAAAGAATATAAGGCCGCAAATTGACGAAGAGTTAAATGAAAGCACTAATAAAATTGACTCCCAAGAGCAAGAAGTATTAAAAAAGCAAATCATTAGTGCCGAAAACTTTAATACAGCAGTGGATAATGTAAATAATAATATCAATAGTGAAAACAAAATTGATCCTGATAAATTTGTCGCAATAAAACCACGACATTTACTTACCACTTTACCCGATATGGATATTGATGGTGACCATTTAGATGATGAAGAAAATGAGAAAAAAATGACAATAGCAGAAGCATTTGAAGATGATGATATTGTTGCTGAATTCCAACTAGACAAAGATAATGATATAAATAAAAACAAACCTCAAATAGAGGATTTGTCTCTTCCTGGTTGGGGTTCTTGGGCTGGTAAAGGATTAAAGCAAAAAAAACGTAAAAGATTTACCTTTAATGTACCCAAAGTTCTCCCGCGTCAAGATAGTAAAAAAGATAATGTTATTATAAATGAGTCTAAAGACTTTAGGATTAAAGCTCATCAAGTATCTGAACTACCATTCCCTTTTACAAGTGTCAGTGATTTTGAATCTACACTGAGGGCGCCAATAGGCAATACATTTATACCAGAAACTGCCCACAAAAAATTGACTAGACCAGCTGTTGTTGTAAAAACAGGTATCATTATTGAACCAATGGATGAGAGTCAACTATTTGTTAAGAAAAGGGAGAATCATAGTCTACCTTTGAAATTTAATCACAAAATTAGTTCTTAAAAAATAAATAATAACATTGGTGAATGCAAATTATTTAGGAGAGAATTGTGCAACAAGAATTTGATCTTTATAAACTTTACACATGAATTTATAATTAAAAAAGCTTAATTTTCTTTCTCCTGAACAATTTACACCTTGTCCCTTACAGCATTTCAAATTTCTACTCACTATTATGTAATTTTATAGAAATGTAATATTTAATAATATTTACTAAATAAAATTAATAAAAAGTAAGTTATTATTTTCAGTCTGTCTTATATTGCAAACGAGACTTACACAATATGGCTAAAAACTTAAAATGTGTTCAGTAATAATTCACCGTTGTAATTGAGCCTATTGCAATAGATAATTAGAATAAAAAGTAAAAAATTGGGTGACAGTATGAAAATACTGTAAAATGGACAGAAAACGATTTTTTGCAAATATTTTTTCAAACCATGGTATATTTCAGGAATTACTTGCCCAGTAAGACAATAATGTTGGTTTGCGGCAGCGCTGCTAACCTAAAATCGGTGGATTTTGAAAAATAAATCTGTAGATTCGTTATCAGTTAGAATAGTTTCACATTTTTTCATTTCTATGAGAGGGGGGGGTGTTTTTTTAACAGCTTCACATTTCCGGCCTAATTTTTTTGTTTTCGTGGTCTGCGAGGGGAGGGGTTATCCATGGTTTCACTGCGCTTCTCTAAAACCAAACCGTGGTGAGGAGAGCTTATATAGCAATATATTTAAAAATCGGTAGAATTACCATCGATTTCGGTAGATTGCTCCCAAAATTGGTAGAAACTGAAAAATCAGTAGAGTTGGTAATGCAGGTTTGCGGGTTACGCTCATTTCCAAAATAACAGCAATAAATGCTTTCATCCTCTCTGATGCGTTTGGTACCGGGGAGGGCCCTTTGCGCCTATATAAAATATTTACATATAAACATTATTTCGCAGTATAAATATTTATTCTGAATAAACGACAAACAAACCATCACACCGTTTCACCGTAAGGGAAGGCAGAGAGGATAGAACGCCACATCACTCTATCTTTACATATAGACCCTGCTTCCTCTACATTCATACATCTTCTCATGCACGCGCGGTGATTATTCTGACTTTAAACATGTCCATCTTTAAGTATTTGTTGGATTTGGTCATGCTATGTCTTTCTCGGTCTTCCTCGTATTCTACATCCATCAACATTCGCATTGTAAACATTTTTAGCCGTTCTTATGCTGTCCATTCGCTCTACATGTCCAAACCAACACAGAGCTCCTTTCTTGATTTTGTCAATAATGCTTATCTCAGCCTTACATAATGTACAGATCTCAACATTTGTGCATCTATCTTACGTTGTTTTACCACATATTCACCTGAGAGATTGTATTTCAACAGCATTTATCCTGCTTTTATCCCTGTTTTTCCAATTCCATACTTTGCTCCCATACATCAGTGTCGGGACCAGGACATCATTGTGAACTGCTAATTTTGCCTCTTGCGACAAACTTATATTAATTCTGAAGTATTCAATAACATTTAAAAAGTCATGCATTCTGAAATAGCTAAAAAAAAATATGAATCATTCATAGAATATATTATGTTTTATCTATAGATGCTTGAAATACGACTATCTGTACATTTTGCACAAATTCATTGGTTGGAAACCCAAAGGGTTAAGTAATCGGAGTATTATGGCCTGCCGTATATCTTTCCTCCCATAATAAGTTGAAGGACATGCTTCTCATTGCGGAATATGTGACCAAAGTATGAGGCTTTTCTGACAGTGGTCAGTAACTCTCTCTCTTTGTTCATAATGCTGAAGAAAATGAATAAAAGACTTAATATTGTTATCAATATGTTAATGATGATAAAATTAAATTATAGAAGAGAATTCACATAATGAAGCATTAGCCTCCGACCCTCATGGGGGGTGACACTAGAATAACACCATCGCCGCGCACAAATAACATTGGAATATGTCTTTTGGTTGTGCGGTAAACTTCCTCGTATGTTTCTTCATCTATTTCAACAGTAGTGACCGTTTCCTCTGCATCACCCAAAACCATGTTTAAATGTTGATCGTAGGCCTGAAAAAAACACACATTTGTATTTTGACAGATATACATACACAAATTCTTACTGTTCATGTAAATTAAAAATCCGAGATAGATGAAAGAAGCACACAGCTTTAAAAAGCTAATAAAACAGAGTATGGTTAACTTACGTGCAATCTACCACGAAGTTCTCTCTCGCTTCTCATTTTAACGTAAATCCTTTCATCAAGACTTAAACGTATCAGATCTAATGGCTCCTTTACAGTCATAATAGGAATCTAAAAAAATGAACAGTTTGTAAACATTATTAAGACAAAAGTATTATGTTGGGAATTATCAATTTGAATATAAAAGAACATACGTTTTCCGCATCATCAGCCATTTTACAAACTGTTCAATCAGTCGATCTTAGAAGGAAAAATGTTTGGTTAATACTATTTGTAGGTTCACAATTTCAGAATGGTTTACCAAATAAATGCGACTAAAGCTAGAGGTTATGTTAATTTTATTGTATGCGGCTTGTCAAAATGTCAGAATAAGAATATTATATATACTGTTCTATGGTTTTTAAATGGCTGTCTGTAACTGGTCTATGATAAACGGCAAAAGTGTGACGCATAAAAATACTGATTTGTTATAAAATTTATGCGAATGATGGATTGTGCAACATCTATTGGATTGTGTTTGTATAAAATTAAAAAAAAATAGTAATATTTTAGCCTTTAATTGGCACCTATTAAAAATATTGATTATTGCAAAAAATAGTTGTCTTAACCATTGAACTAAACAATTTTTCATCATTTTTATTCAAGTAATTTAATAATTATAAATTTGAACAATATTTTGAGATAGTACAATTTAGATAAGGACTGGATTTCACCACTTAGGGAGTTATTAAGAATAACATAGAAAACAACAGAGATTGAGAATCTTTTAGAGAAGAGAACATGGACGGCTACGCATTTACAGGATCTATGACCTGCCGTTGGCTGGTTTATGTGGCCACTTTACACATTGTGTAACATTCAACATGCTGCTTATCTTTGAACATTCACATTTCTTCTATCTGTAAATTTTTTAAAGAGCTGTAACTTTTAAAGATAAGGGTAGATTCATGTGACTGAATTATTTTACTTGAAAAATTATTTTTTTAAATATTCTTCTTAGACCAGTTGGTTCGATCAACGATTTTGATTTTGTACATTTTTTTGCAGACAAAGACTAAATTTCACCACCCAGAGAAATATATTATTAATATATTACATCAAAGATAGAAAACATTTTAGTAAAGGAAATATGGAAGTTGGGGGATTTTTACAGCTTATGACCTAAAAAATTATTCTCCATAATCATTTTATGTCCGTTCCCTAGTTAAAGCATAATATGGTGTCGATGAAAATCCTCCAGGCATATTCGTCGGCTGCTAGATCCTGTGCATACTCCCAAGTCAGGTTCGCGTCCCGTAGTTCTGACATGAACTGCCAACGGACGTCCAGGGCGTTGATAATCTTGTAAAGTAGGCAAGCCTGGTTAAGGCTCTCGGGAGGCATCCGCAGTATATGGCTTAACCAACCGTTTCGCCTCCGCTTGATGGCAGATGTCACCGGAGCTTTCTGCGTCCGTTCTCTTATTACTTCATTATTTACAAAGTCAAAACACCGATCACCCAAAAATCTTGTAAGACACCTATTCTCAAAACTTGGTATTTTTATGTTTTCGGCCCTAGTGGCCTGCCATTTTCCATAAGATATACCTACTCCCAGATATTTGAAACTCTCGACTCTTTCGATGACTTGGTTTGACAGAGTCAGGGGATTTTGGAAATCAGGCGTGATTTGCGCAATATTGATTTTTAAACCCATGCATGCCGAGAATCTGACTGAATCGTCGATTACAATCGCAACACGCCCATTGATGCCAGGCACACCCAATGACCGGTACACCACGAGGCAAACTAATCTCCACTCGATTTCCTTTTACAGGATTTTTACATGAGCTCAGCCGCTGAATAAATGAAAAATAAATACAAAGATTAAAAATAAATGTAATAAATATAAATAACTGTCAATCCACCCTAATTTTACCGTGGAGTGTAGATTTGGACGATAAGCATGAAATATGCCATTCTTTATCGGATATCACGCGGCTGGTTTGTTTATTTAGAAATTCTTGTAATAATGAGCACATAATTCGTTCTTCATAACTATTAATTTTTGTACCCCCCGAAATGCAAGTGTGTGATGAATATCAAATAAAAATTATGAATTTGTAAACATACATAATATTTTTAGTGCAGTTTCAGATTATTTATTATGCACTCGACCTTTAGTCATTTTATTTAATGTTTACAAATTTTCGGTAATTCAATATACTTCACATAATATCATAATAATACATACGCCGATCGAGTTTAAAACCAGCCAATCGCGAGGAATGCCTCTCATTCACGTGGTGTACGGTGTGTACCGTTGTTGAGTCTGTAAAGCTAGGGTTTCCTAGGACAGCGGTGCCCGCATCTTAACGGCCGTAGTGAACGGTGATGCGGTGGACAGCCGTCGTAACGGTGCCTAGAGAGTGGTTTCCTAGGAAAACGGTGTTATCAACACCATTTAACACCGTTTCTCTAGGAAACCCCTCTCTAGTCGACGTTACGACGGCTGTCCACCGCATCACCGTTCACTACGGCCGTTAAGATACGGGCACCGCTGTCCTAGGAAACCCTAGCTTTGGTCTCACAAACTCTCAGCATATCATTCCATGATACACAGACTAATAAACGTACCTCTAGATAAAATTGCACACGAAACAGAATTAAAAACAATAAAAATCATAGCTCAAAATAATGAATTTGGTGGAAAGACCATTGATAAAATAATAAACGGAAAAACATATAAAAATAGTTTTAACTTAATACCTATATCCTCGTATCAAAAATCAATTAATGAACAAGTTTGCTTGCATAGAATTTTCAGGTCCGATTTCCCTAAAGATTTCCAATGTTTTAAAACAATATAGAATAAACTTAGACTTCAAAACAAACAATAATAACGGAGCTATTTAAAAAAACTCAAAAGATAAGCTAAATATTTGAAAAAAACAACGGAATTTACAAACTGGAATGTAACGACTATAATGCAGTTTACGTGGGGAAAACTGGGCGCTCTTTCTTAACTAGATATTCAGAACACATAAGATCCTTTAAAAATAAAAAACAAGATTCTCAATTTGCCAATCACTTAATTTAAAATAATCATAAAATTTATATCTCAAATAAACCCATTCCATTTCATGTTGAAAGCAAAGGGCGTAAACATATACTCGAACAAATGGAAATAAATAAATATCTAAATAACCCTAATTCTAAAATAATAAATGAACAAACCAACCTAATATCTTCATCACCATTAAACATATTTAAATAGACTGTTATTCTTCACTTCGTCCCTTTATTTACACGCTTAAATGATGCGTAATAAATAGATGAATCACGTTACAATTGCATTTATATATTGTGAAAATTTTAAAAATAGAAATATTTTAAAAGAATACATTTATGTTTATATAAATTTCTTTATAATATTTCAATCATGTTTTGAAATTAAAAAGAACAGCAACCTATTATAATACTATTGATATATTTTCGACAACAATTATCTAAAGTTATTAAACTATAAAGCTTCATTAATTATCTCACAATTCATACAATATTGTATGATAATACATTTATGTTTATATAAATTTCTTTATAATATTTCAATCATGTTTTAAAATGAAAAAGAACAGCAACCTATTATAATACTATTGATATATTTTCGACAACAATTATCTAAAGTTATTAAACTATAAAGCTTCATTAATTATCTCACAATTCATACATGTATTTCAATAAATACTTACTTTGTTATATTTTTTCCAAAATTTAAATACCTAAATTCCCCATTACCTATTTAACACTTAGCCTTGCCCTTAACTATTGGTTTTTCCCTCAATTATGATTAATGTACATCCTATAATTGTTCATATCATCTCTATGCAGATGATTTACAACTATATCTTCATTGCAGACCTGAAAACACCAGCGAAGCAAAAGAATCGATGTCTAATACACTAAATTGCGTGTCAACATGGACAAAAAAGTATGGTTTACTAATAAACCCATCTAAAACACAAATTATGTTTGCGGGTAGTCAAAGATTGCTTAGTAAGCTAGACGTATCTTCACTTAATCCTCTTAATGCCAATGGTACCAATATTCAATACAGAAAATCCGTAAAAAATCTAGGAGTACAAATAGATGAACATCTCTGCTGGCGAGCTCATACTAATGAATTAAGCCGCAAAATATTTTTCAGTCTACACTCACTTGGAAGGTTGCAAAAATTCTTACCCATTAATAGTAAATGCACCCTTGTACAAGCATTACTACTACCCATTCTAGATTACGCTGATGTTTCCATGACTGATTTAAGCTGTGAGCAACTCGATAAACTTGAACGACTTCAGAATACATGCATAAGGTACATTTTTGGTCTAAGGAAATATGACTACATTTCTGACTATCGTAGGCAACTGAAATGGCTCAAAATTAGACAGCGGAGAGACTATCACTCCCTCTCACTTCTGTTTAATGTACTTCATAGTCCTAACGCTCCTATATACCTACGTGAAAAATTTCAACGCTTATCAGTGCATGCTTTACCTCTTCGTTCTAATTCTCAAGGCACTCTCTTAATACCCATCCACAATTCCTCTTTCTTCTCTAACTCATATAGTGTCCATGCGGCTCGACTGTGGAATCATCTCCCATCCACCATCAAAGATGTTACTACATTATCTCTGCTTAAATCACGTCTGAAGAAACATCTCCTTTCTCTTCCTAAATCTCTCCTCCTTGCCCGCCAATGTACAAAAAGTTAAATAAATAAATAAATTAAAAAGTTAAATAAATATAGTTCATAAGATTATTTTTATTTTCTACTTAAGTACCTTGAATTATATGGCTATATAAGAACATTTAATCCATTTAATCTTCACATTAATTTGAAAATGTCCTAACAAGGCGAAACTATCGTCACGAAATTTTTGTTTTTATATTTTTTATATTTCTTATACTTCTTTTCCACATCCGCTCCTAAGTGGAGCATGTGAACATCACCAGTTGCCTCCAGGGGACCCTATCGCCAGCCAGCACTCTCGCTTCTTCCCATGTCAATCCAGCGCCCCTTAATTCCGCCGAATAAAGTCTAAAGACCGTCATTGACGGCCTTCCAGGACGGCGTGATCCCGCGGGTTTAAAGAAAAGGCAACTAGGGTTTAGGTTCTCCTGGAGCATGCGCAGCACGTGTCCTTGCCAGGTCCACCGCCGCATCCTCAAGACGCTCGTTATAGGAGGCTGCTACGTCCGTTCTCGGACTTATAAAATCGAACCATCTTATACCTAATATTCTTCTCAAGCACTTATTCTCAAAACTAAGAAGTTTGGTGTTTTGAACTTTGGTAAGGTGCCAAGATTCACACCTATATAGGAGAACTGGCACTATACAAGAGTTGAATATTTGGCATTTTGTTTTGACCGAGTATAGACTAGAGTTTCAGACAACACGCATCATGTTAAAAGTTGCTCCAGCAATTCCTAGGCGGGTTGCGAGCTCTTTATGCATGCTTCCATCCTCAGTTATGTGAACTCCCAAGTATTTAAAGCTGTCAACTTTCTCAATCCTCTGTCCATTATTATAGAGAGGCTGATCAGGGTCAGGACAAAATTTGTTGCACATAATCTGAGTATTTTTTGTATTAATATTAAGACCCAGACGAGTTGAGTTTTCCTGCAGTGTGTCAACAATTTCCTGAAAATCACCAACAGACTTTTCAAAAAGGACTGCATCATCTGCATATTCCAAGTCACACAACTTTAGGGGGAAGTTCACTTCTATACCTCGATCAGGTGGTATTGATTTGCATAAGATAAAATCCATCAGTATGATGAATAAGAACGGTGCAAGAACGCAGCCTTGCCTCACTCCAGTGGAGACCCTGAACCAATCAGTCAAAGAGCTGCCGATTCTCACACGACAATTGCTATCTATGTGGAGTGCTTTTATAACAGCAATAATCTTGGGAGGAATACCATACGTATATTTTTATATTTGTAAAAATAAAATAAAGTGTTCAGTAGACTCAAATTAGTGTTTGATTTCTTATATTATAAGTGCAGATATAGAGTTCTACAAAATAAACATCAAATCAAGTAAGGTTCAGTTAGTTTTAGGTTGCGCTTCAAAATTGATTTCTACCTAATATATTTATGATTTAGAATTTGTGAACATGACTTTGAAACATCTAATGACACGAGTATTATGCAGTTTTTCTCGAGTATTCTCAATTCGAGTACATATGCAGAAATTAAATAAACATACCTTTATAGTTCCAGCGCACAAAGGTGAGTAAAGTAAGCAGGTAGGTGCCTACTGGCCCGGAAGAAAATCGTGATATATTAAAAATGAATTAGGTACCTAATAAGGAGACCTCTCGCCAATGAAAACGATAAATGACTCTTAAAACATATTTCATTTACCAGAAAAAAAACCACAAATATTGTGAAGGTATATGGTACTTACGTAAACCACAATCCTGAAATAATATTGTAAGGAGAAACACTGGTATATACATAGTACATAGGTACTTGTACCTACATAATAAAGGTACGTAGGTACACAGATTATATTGTACAATAATAAATAAATAATATAGTACGTGCGTGGGTATTTAAACGCCCAGCTTTCGTACGGGTCGGGCGTGGAATATAGTTCCTCTCTCCAACTCTGGCTTAAAATTAAAAAAAATGTTCTAAATTGTTTAAAAAAAACATTAAATTTGTGTTTATAAGTTGTCAATGTGTGCATATATTTTGAACAAAGGGTGAAAAAGAAAACCATTTATTTTATTGCATTATGTTAGAAAATTCAACATATTTTCGGTTACCAGGGTCGCGATTATAAACGGCTATCTTCGTCGGTAGAGAAGATCTATCGATCTATCTATCTATCGGCTATCTTCTTCTTCTACTGAGACAGTATAAACCTTAGAGTATATACGTATAAACTAATATCGATACTTATGTAGGAAAGTGTGTATGTATGTGTGAAAATTCCAAGTATCTTCGTCGGTAACCGGTAATTGAACATGTTTAGAAAAAAAATGTAAACACATTATATTTTTCATACAGAAAACTTAATTTTTCTTTGTAGATAAAATTGAAGATAAATTTTAACTTCCCATCAGAATACGTTCCCAGAACCCTTTGGACATCGGTAGTCGCTTTCATCTCGTGAACAATAATACAATATGTGAAAACAGTGCTTTATTTATTTGGTTCTTTATTGTTCACTTTTTATCATGAACACTCGACTAACTTTTTATTCTGCTAATGTATATTTTTTATGTAAATCTTAGTCATAAACTCCAAAATTACTTCAAAAACAAAAATTCACAAATAGGGTTAAAATTCCAACCGTCTGTGCGCTCGATGGTTGTAATACAGCTCTTATTTGTAAACTTGAAAATAATTATAAAAACCAAATTACATTTTTTAAATCATGTAAATGTGGGCTAAGCTTCATAGCGTCCATGCGCTCTGTAGCTGCAAGACATGATGTAATATAGCTCCTATGATTATCTGTTATTAAATTAAATTATAATTAAAAACGAGGAACTTTAATCCCAACCGTCAATGCGCTATGTAGCTGCAAAACGTGCTGGGATATTTATTGTACAGCGCTCTTGTGATTTTCACAAAAATGGCGCTATATAAATTATTCACAATAATAATAATAAGTGGGTAGGTGCGAAAAAGTTCGAATTCTTTCAATTTTTTTGTTTACATAAAAATATATAAAATATTTTAAATTACGATTTAATATAAACGCGGGTGGATAAGCCAAGCCGCACAGACAGCTTTCTGTACGATATGAGTTTGGTTATTGATAGTCACGATAGCTAAGTCGATGACCAGGATGTTATATGAAACTGGCATTAGTTTTTGTAAAACATTATAATACAGTGCTGGTATGCATTATGTCAGAATTTACGTATCGAACACATTTACGTACCTTCACATTGCGCATTATTAACACCACATGGCAAAATAAAAAGTTCAATAAAAAGGTAACCGAAAAGCGCCGAACAGGTGGTGCTTATTTATTCGGGGCTTGAAGCATTGTAAGCAGGTTTTCTGCAGGTGGGAGATGGTAAAGATATTATAGTGGATTATATTTATGTTACGGAATAATATATTTTTTTCTTCGTATGAACACCTTCCTTGTGCACCGTAGTTATGAACATTTTCAAAATTATAATATTTTTTGACTTGATTACGCGCTGAAAAAATACACAAATACGCGACGGTATTATCGCATTTAATTTTATTTTTAAATCCTAAATAAAACAAGTAATTAACAGCGTTTTTCGCAAAACTACGAATAAATATAGATTCATGGAAAATATTTAATACTTGTTTTACTAAAAATGAATAACATAAAATCTTTTCATATTTTCATTTCAGATCTTGCATAGTTTTGCGAAAATTATTATTTTATCTGTGCAGTTTTAGTTATGTGAAAAATGTATTTAAATCAATATGTTCAATTTATCAAATAAAACCGTTCAAGGTCTAAAGTATCTAACGTCCCCAGTAGGAATATAAATACGAGAATGAATGTCGAGGTGTTGATTTAAAAAATAATGTAAAAAACAGACTTATAAAAATGCATAATAGATGGCTGTATTTGAATTGATCACAAAGCCAAGGTGTAAATTCTGACACTTGGAAGAATGTGGGAGATTCTAGTCAGGAGTGTGTGAAGCATTTGTCAATATATTATTTGGTCTAAGGCGCCAGCCCGAGCTTTGTTGACACAGGCCACAACAGGTGAGGAAAATCAACATAAGCTCTCTCGGGTTCAGTGGTAGATATTGAGTACCTATTTTGTATAGGTGTTATATATTATGTTCCTCCGTTTGCCCATCGCTCAACCTGCAAAATCACACATTTCAGTTTTACGGCGAATCCCACCATATTATTGACTATTTACACCATACACAGGCTGGATAAGATTAAAGGACCTTTGGTTTAAATTTCAAAAAGAGCCTACATCATCCTTCCAGAATTGTTAGATTAATTGGTTGGTTGGAAGAAATTGCCATTTGGCAATAAGCCCGCCAATGTACAAATAACATTTTGTACAAAAAGTTAAATAAATAAAGAAGGTTTACCACTCTCCACCTCTATAAATAATACCTACGAGCTTGAAGGCAAATTGGCGTCAAGAGCGTCCTTTTGTAGGTGTTTATTATTTATTTGTATAGGAGCATATCGAGGTGTACCTACTATTTATTTATTCATTTATTTACATACATTAGTTTATTGTACATTATTTGAGACATAAGTCCCAATTCAATGGGACTCTTAAATAGGTATGAGTACTTTTGATATTTATTAAAACGATTTAAATATTACACAACTTTATGTCTTTTATAAATCAAAATTGTAAATCATGTTTATGTAGAATAACGAGAGTGTAACATAATCTTATAAAGGCAGACACATGCCCAATATTTTGATTCGATTATTGCGATTCGCCAGTATTATTAAAGTGTTATGATGTATAACATTCTCTGTTGACAAGAGAAACGAGAAAGATGTTAATGCGTTGACGATAACATAGTATATGTATATATATATATATATATATATAAATACTCGATTACAATACCCCGTGTAATATGTCAAGAAAGTTGTGATTGGTGATTTATTATGATCAAGTGCTCAGGGCATTGCATTTGTATTCTGTATCTTGGTAATTTGATACACAAATGCAAGGTCATCAGTCTTACGCTTGAGATTCAGCAACTTGCCCACCACATACCGTACACTGCATCTGAAGACTTAATTCTCCCCGGCGCGGCGCGGCGGTGCCCAAATACAAAGAAAAATTGCCCGTTGCCAAACGAGAAAAGCTGTCTGAAGAAGCTCTCTGAAATCTGGTAACCTTGGAGTTTTAGTCCAGAAGAAAGATAATCCACGAACTACTCTACTGAAAAACCATAAACCAAACGACAAATTACCTCGATTCTGCCGGGAATCTAACCCGGGACCTTAAGCATGACAGACAAATACACCAACCAGTACAACATGAGGCTAATAATCTCAGATTAATTTCCTTTTCAGGAATTTTACTGGAAAAAAAAGCCCTGTTCGCGGTTCTGGTTCTATATACATTTATCAATTTAAATATATGAGTATATTAACAAAACATCAATGAAAAATAATACAATTTGAAAAGGTAATCTAAAATAAATTTGCGTTTGTATTAATTTTTCCCATACATAAGTTTTTTTTTGTCAGGTAAACTTTGTCTGCAAGTACGCATTATTAAATATAATTTGAAGGATATATGGCTTCTCTTCACAGTTCGTAGCATTTTTTCGATTTTCGAGACATTAATGCCCTTTTTTCTCCTAAATGAGTTCTATAAAACATAATTTTAAATGTAACAGAACGAGGCTCCCAGTCTTAATAATTGTAGGAAATAAATATGGGGTTGCGTCTGGTTCAAAAACAATAAAATTCCGATGATATATTATAGTGTGCATTTTTGTTTATTTTTTAATGTGATCGATGTAAAAACATATACATATTACATCAATTGAAAACCTATTTCATTGAAAACATGAACCCAGCTCAACTAAACCCATCTCACTAAAAAGGTTTTTATTACGTTTAGCGTGTATCATGAATTTGAAGAGAATTTTAATTTTAAATTACAAAAATAGCGGTATATAAGTTATCAATAATAATAATAATGTTTATTTTACAAATAAAAGACGAGTGATACTTTAATCCGCAAATTTGGAATATCCAGTAACCGGTTTCATCGCTTTCACGACATCTTCGAGACTGGTATCTTTATTAAGGAGTTCAATGTATTTATACAAAACAGAGGTAAGGATAGATAATTCAAAATCATATAAAAGTAAATTAAATAAAGTTATTTTTATCTTAAGGATCAATATAAAAAATAAAAAAAATATTAGTTAACCCGTCTTTTATTTATATAATAAATTACAATGAACTTTCATCAAGAATTTTCACTTACAAACTTAAATGTTTCAATAATAATAATGTTTGATTTAGCCACCTACCTATAGAAAAATACTACGCATCTCTTCTTCAGTGGTGGCTTGGGGCTGGAGACTTTGGGGGGTGAAGAGGGTGCACTAAAAAGCCCCGAGTGCAATCTGCAACTGATAGCCGCGATGAATCAACGATCCCCCCCTCTCTACTTCCCTTGTTCCCCCTCCCCAAGTTACTGATTCCTCACATTCACACCGACACTGCGTATTCATATGTTGGGGAGGTACGAATTTTTTGGTACTTTTCTAGAAAGTACAATCTTGTATCGTATTTTTACACCCTTTGGTATTAATAATGAGTTCTTAGGGAGTTTTTTGGTTCAGGGTTATCTTGCTCATTTTTAAATTTACCGATATAATATCATGTACCTAATGTGATTAACCTACATTGTATTTATATTGTGTGTAGAAATGCATTAAATTGAATATTTTGTCATCCATTTATTTACATAATACTATTAATTGAAATCGAACAAATAATATTTATTTAAATACATTAATTGATTTGATATATTTTGTCAATTTATGTTGGCGTTATTCTACACGCTAATTCCGGACAATATTAATACAAAATATTGATTATAAAATTTTTTTTTACAGTAAAATGTTTCATAGTTAGTTCCCTGAATATAAATTTAAACTTAGTTGGGGTTTTTGAACGTTTTCTTTTTGAATTATGTTAATTAAAGCTTGAAAACGATTATGTATTTTAAATGTTTTTTTAAAACTCTTTATATTTAAAAAAAATGGTGGTACAAATTAGTACTGCCAGGTAATTGCAATAAAAAAGGTATTGTATTTCCAATACGATATATTTACAAAAATAAATGAAAAACCCGCATTAAAATAAAAAAATATTTGAAAAAAAGAACTTATTTGTTTTCATGATAATTTTAATATTGCGGTTTGTTAGGAAATAAATATGGGGTCGCGGCTGGTTCAAAGACAATAAAAATCTGACAATACGAGGGCGGATTGATAATGAAGCTACCTAGCGCTAGATGGCAGCACAAACACAAAAAATATTTATTTTTTCCGAATTGCGATCTATCAAACGGCAGCTGTTAATATGTCACCCAAATTCATCGATTAGTTTATTTGTTGTAGTCGTTTGAAGTAAACAACTTTTGTGTTTCTTAAAAAATTGAAAAAAGCGAATTTCGTGCAGTGATTAAACACTATTATTTGAAAGGGAAAACGGCGAAAGAGAAAAACAGAAAAGCTCGATAAACATTACGGTGAGTCTGCTCCGTCAGATTACATGGTAAAATATTGGATTGCTGAATTTAAACGCGACGCGTTTGTAAGGAGTCGTAAATTTACACAATCAAACAGTAGACATGTCTACGCAAACCGATTCCCAGGAGGCATTTTTCGGAACTAATAACTTAAAAATGGTCAAAACTTTAAAAAAGGTTCAAATATGGACATTGCTTATTTACATCAAATGCATCATCATATAAGAGATATATGAGTTATTTTACACCTGGACAAATTTGTATCGTGAGGGAACAAACGGTAAACGTAAGAAATGGTCCTAGACTGGTACCTGAAGCGTAAGACTGATCACCTTACCTTCATGTAACAAAAATGATAAAGATACGCTGGGACTGGTGTACCATTGCAGCGCCCTATGCACCATTAGGTGCGGAAAGGGAATGATGATGATGATATTGAACTAACCTTGCCTTTACAAATAGCGTATGATTGCGGATCAATGATTTTTTTACAATTTACTTAATTAATAATCAGATCGATTGTGCCCATTTGCTGTCTGAAATAAATTCCAGTACTCCCTTTCATCTTACTTGACACACTTTATTATTTAACAACAATAATTACAATACTAGAGAAGCTCAAATTCTTAATTAGAAAGAGTTTTTTTTTTTTAATATGAGAAGATTTACGATTTGGACTTGTTCAACTAATTAGCTTTTCAATACAAATGTAAAAGCTTGCTTCATTGGTATTATTTTATCTTCACTAGCCTTCTTTTATTTAAACTAAATATAAATATATTCCCATAACACACTCCATACTCAAAACACAGAAACGAATATCAATTATATCATCATTATTATTATTATTATTATTATTATTATTATTATTATTATTATTGTTATTATTATAATTATTATTATTATTATTATTATTATTATTATTATTATTATTATTATTATTATTATTATTATTATTATTATTATTATTATTATTATTATTATTATTATTGTTATTATTATAATTATTATTATTATTATTATTATTAGTATTATTATTATTATTATTATTATTATTATTATTATTATTATTATTATTATTATTATTATTATTATTATTATTATTATTATTATTACTATTATTATTATTATTATTATTATTATTATTATTATTATTGATTGATTTGGTGTTTATTTTGTAGAACTCCATATTTAAACTTATAATATTAGAAATCAAACACTGATTTGAGTCTACTGAACACACTTTGTGGTATGACATTTTACACTTATTTGTTTATAAATTTGTATAAACCACTTTTTTTTTTAAATTACACTTCGACCGGTTTCGAGGTTACTACCTCATCGTCAGGAATTTAACTAACTTACACGCGTTGCTATTTATATAATACAATATTGTATGAAAGAAAGACAGAAAATTGAAAGAAAGAGAGAGAAAGAAGATAAAATAAATCAAAATTTATTTTTACAAATATGTATAAAAAAAATAAAAAATTCGTAACAATTGTTTTGCCTTGTTAGGGCATTTTCAAACAAATGTGAAGATTAGACGGATTAAATTTCCCTCTATAGTTATATAATTCAAGGTACTTAAGTAGAAAATAAAAATAATCTTATGAACTATAGCATGTTCATCAATCATAATTGAGGGAAAAACCAGTGGTTAAGGGCTAGGCTAAGTGTTTAATAGGTTATGGAGAATTTGAGTATTTATATTTGAATTTCGGAAAAAATATAACATAGTAAGTATTTATTGACACACATGTATGTATTGTGAGATACTTAATGAAGCTTTATAGTTTTATAACTTTAGATAATTGTTGTCGAAAATATATCAATAGTATTATAATAGGTTGCTGTTCTTTTTCATTTTAAAACATGATTGAAATATTATAAAGAAATTTATATAAACATAAATGTATTATCATACAATATTTCTATTTTTAAGAATTTCTCATCACAATATGTAAATGCAATTGTAACGTGATTCATCTATTTATTACGCATTATGTAAGCGTGTAAATAAAGGGACGAAGTGAAGAATAACAGTCTATTTATATATGTTTAATAGTGGTGAAGATATTAGGTTGGTTTGTCCGATAATTATTTTTAAATTAGGGTTATTTAGATATTTATTAATTTCCATTTGTTCGAGTATATGTTTACGCCCCTTGCTTTCAACATGTAATGGAATTGGTTTATTTGAGATATAAATTTTATGGTTATTTGTTTTTTTTTTTTTTAATATTTTTTTATATTTGTAAAAATAAAATAAAGTGTTTGGTACACTCAAATCAATGTTTGATTTCTAATATTATAAGATTATTATTATTATTATGGATAACTTATACAGCGCCATTTTCGTATCAAGGGCGCTTTACATAGTGATTCTACAGATTAAGAAATCTAATTGAAGCCTTTAAATTTGTAATTTAAATGAAAAAAAATATTGTGTTGTCAAATACTACGGATTTATTCAAATATCATCTGTATTCTCAGTTATTCCTTGTTAAAAAATGTATTGCATACTGTGTTGTGTACCTACACTTTATATATATATATATATATATATATATTTACTGTAAAAAAATACATATGCATATGATATATATATAATTGGTTGGTTGGAAGAAATTACCATTTGGCAATAAGCCCGCCAATGTACAAATAACATTATGTACAAAAAGTTAAATAAATAAATATATAGATCTTCTAGCTTCTCGTAGATCACTTCGCCATTAACATAGTGTGGGATGAAGATGGATTGGCATGGTTTAGCTCGAAATTTGTATGTTGGTCACGTTCTTGAATATGTTGTACATCATTATTTTATTGCTCTTGTTTGTCTTTGCTACATAGTTTTATGTCTTTTGTTCAGATTCTTGTATACGAGTATATGTTTTTTAATATAACTGTTGTAATTGGCTTTGGTCTTATGTATAATAAATAAGTAAATGACACCATAGCACTGTGTGCACAACATTAACTATAAATAAATAGTAAAAAAATATACGAAAAGTGTCTTTACAACTTATTTATCTGAATATAAGCTTCAGTAACCGATGGAAGAGAACCCAAGTGTTTTTAAAATTGTATTAGTAGCTAATGAACAATCTGATTCACCCAAATAATAAGTTTAGTTTAATATGGAAGTTGCTTAGTATTTCCTTGCTTATTTTTATTGCTTATTTTATACAAGCCTTAATTGCTGCAAAATGTATGATCCTTCTAAAAAAATCACAGAAAACTTATTCAAGAAGAGCCGGACTATTGATGGACTTTAACAGACCTTCCGTTGCACTTGGACAGTGTTCGGCCATTTTATTTATATTCTTATTTCAATAATGCCTTTACTATTTTATATTCTTAATTATTGCCCATAATTCATAACTAATCTAAACAAACAAACAAACGGCCAAACAGACCATAACGACTTTTGCCATACATAGCTTATCTCCATTATAAATATTTCAGGATTATTTTTGTCTGAAATGTTAAGCAGATTGATGTACTTAAGGCGCTTTATCAGTTATAATAAATTAATTGTATAATTTATTTATTGTACCCCCTGCGATAGTTTTAAAACTGAAGCATCCTTCGTGCTTCATGTCATTTATAAAATAAAAAAAGGGTGTACTCAATAAAAGTTATTTATTTGTTCCATTATTATAAATGGAAGAAAAAACCGATTTAAACTCTCAAATGAGAAATTATAAAGTATGTTTTAAAAATAAAGCATGTTTACATATTTTAAATAACAAGTCATTATAGTATTTCGTAAATTTATTATGTAGGTAATTTTTTCATACAGAGACTTGTGATCCCTTGGCAGGTAGATCTGCATAGTTGATAGATGTCCTTTGTAACCATTATAATAATTTTATTTCATTTATTGGATGTACGGCCTAAGCCAATTACAACAGTTATATGAAGAAACATTTGTACAAGAAACTGAACAAAAAAAACATAAAATTATGTAGCTAAGACAAATAAGGGCAAAAAAATAGTGGTAAATAATATATTCATAAATTCAATAAACATATAAGACTTCCAGCAGAATCATGCAAATCCAACTTTATCCCACACTGTTTGGGTGGCGAAGAGATCTACGAAAAAAGCCGGAAGATCAACCCCAAATAATTCCATGTTGTGTGACGGATTGACTAATCTATACATTCTGGACATTGGGGCATAAAAACAAAAGTTGCTCTTAGAAGATTTGATAAATAGCAGAGTTTGACTTCTGGTGACATTGGAAACATGAAAAAAAGTTCATTGTAATAGAGGTGGGACATCACATATGGCATTAAATATTTTGAAAATGCATATAAGCTCAATTCCACGTTTCTCGAATGAAGACATTTTGCAGACAGATGCTCTATTTCAAAATAGTAATTAACCCCTTTGCAAACCGAGCAACTATGCCACTTTTCTTAGAAAACGGCGTTAGACTGACTATAGACTTAAGATTATGCCACGATGTGCAAATCTTTTTTTTCATTTTGTATTTTAAATGACGATGGCTTAATCTATCTAATCTAAAAAAAAAAAATTGACATTTATTTTGACTATAATGATAACTGTGTAACTGAGAAAGGTAATTAAAACATTTTATGTTTCAAAACAGGGCATTTAAATTATAAGAAAGAAATTTCAAGTTGACTGTTGAAACAATAGTACTTACATGCGAATACTATATCAGTTATCCTTTATAACTGTCCACGGCATATTTGGCTACGTCACATTACTCTATGTGTGTATAGCACATTGACTAGGTTGAGGCGTTCAAATTTATTTGCTACCTACTAGGCCCCGGTTAAGATGTTGCAATGCCTACCGTGGTGGGTTCCAATTATTGTTCCGGCCCCATAATAACAACTGAACTAATCGTGTGTGCATGTGCTTTTTATATTCTCACCGCGATCGCGAATAAATGTTTTTTACGAGCAATAACTTATTTAATCCACTGTGTCGTGTAATCGTCAAGTGTCCCTCCTTTCTGACCATAAGATCTGATCTGATCCTGACTGCCACGACAAACGTTCCAGGCAATAAAAGTGCCAGAACCCAGTACAAGGTAGGTAATTGCATTCATTGTATTTAGGGTTCGGTGGCAAAGTAAATAAGGAAAACGTATCCCACGAACAAGACCATTTCGAGCGTTCATCTGCCAACAGGCAAGTGGCGCGATCAATACCAGTTGTAAGAATCATCATAATCATCATTCCCCTTTCCGCACCTAGTGGTGCATAGGGCACATCATCTGTTACATGAAGCTAAGGTGACTAGTGCTAGTCCAGGAAAACTTAAATATTACAGTTTAGAAAACCATTCAAATTAATATTTCACTTCCGCCCTACTGGGAATTGAACTCAGGATCTAAAAAATGGTAAGCAAACGCGCTTACCATTATACAACAAGTTGCACTTATGTTAACTCGATTTCGTTTTTCAGGATTTTTACTTGAGAGAAGCCATTGAGTCAAAAACACTCATCCAGAGTTCTGGTTCTATTTCTCACACAAAGTTGTATCCTTTATCCGCCCGGACACAGAATAAAATAATCATACGAAAGCTAATAAATGAAATATATGACGAGTACTTATTGTTAATAAAGAAAATGAAAAATATGAAAAAAGACAAAAGGTATAAAAAAATGATAAGGCATAAATAATTTGTAAAAACCCTCACCTTGAAAACGCTTAGCGAGTCTCAGGGCCATAATTACAAGCACTGTCTTTATCGGTACAGATCGAAATGGTATAAAGTAAAATCGATATTTGTAGGAAAATTTGAATATTTGTATGAAAATATAAAGTATTTTCGTTGGTAACCTGTAATTGAACATGATTATTAAATATATATAAGAAAAGAAGTTAAATAAAATATAATTACCATCAACACTCCTTACTGTTCACTAGTTCAATCCGATCTACAAAATGCTTCTCCAGTTTGGTCTATATTCGATAAGACTCATACTGACCATATTATGTCTGTCCCACACCGTTTTCTAAGAAAAGTAGCATGGTTTGCTCGGATTGCGAAGGGGTAATTATTTATATTGTGAAATAGAGCAATCTCCTAATCTGTCTTCATTGGAGAAATGTAGAACTGAGATGGCTCTTATATGCATCAAATACTTAATGATATAAGCGATGTCCCATCTCTGTAGCAATCTATTTATTTTCATGTTCCTAACCATATTGTCATCAGAAGACAAAGTCTGCTATTTATTAAATCTTCTAGGAGCAACTTTTGTTTTTATGCCCCAGAATGTGTAGATTAGTCAATTCGTCACACAACTTAAAATTCTTTGGGATAGATCTTCCGGCTTTTTGCAGATCTTTTTTGCAGATTTGCTCAAACAGTGTGGGATGAAGATGAATTGGCATGGTTTTACTCAAAGTCTTATATGTTTATAGTGTTTATGAATATATTATATATGTTAATCGTGTTTATAAACTGTTGTAATTAGTTAAGGATGTATATGTAACAAATAAATTAAAATAAATGTTTAGAAAATAAAAATGTACACATATATTTTCAATACAAAAAACTTAATTTTACTATGAAGATAAATGCTAACTTCTCATTGTAATACACGCCCTGATATCAATGTTTTTCACAGTTATGCTCGGTAAATCTATAACTTTTCTACTGCATTTTATGTCTGAAGTGTAGGTAAATGTTGTAATAATGATTTGCGTGTGAAGTCCACTTGTTCACGACACCTGTATCATGTTGTCTATGGCGGTATGGCGGTACGGCGCATGGCGGCTCCGCAGTCAAGTGAACGGCTGGCGACAGCGGCCGGCGCCTGCTGGCTGTTGGCGCTGTTGGCTGCCCCCCTCCCCCCCCCGCTGGGAACATCCAACCTCGTCCCCGCACCCAACACCGCGCATCCTGCACCAGTGCTTCCTGAACTTTAAATACGTTACAAATTATATTTTACTTAAATTATATTTTTATTATCAAAAACATTTTTCACCTTGTGGTACGACATTTTACATTTTTTATTTTTTATTTGTTTAAACCATTTTAATTTTTAGTTATACGTCGACCTGTTTCGAGGTTACTTACTTATCATCGGGGCTTATACTAACGTCGAAACAATATCACTATATTCTTATAACGTGGTATTCCACTGTTAGTATTTTAAATGTTTTCTGTAATATGTATATATTTTTATATATATTCATTAATCATATAACACAAAGTATTTTACAAGTATAATACGTTGAATTACATTCCCAGGAGTTACAACAACGCAATTCGGAACATTAATAATATTAACATTTAAAAATAACACATATTGAGAACAACAAAGAAACAAAGCAAGTTTAGCACCTTTAAAACTAAATACAGCACAACGATATATATTCCAAAAACCTTTTCTTACACAAGCAGAATAATTATATAAAAAGAAGGCTTTTAAGAATAAAAATAAGTTGTGAATCTACTAAGGGAGATAAGGTCATTAACATCACACCATGCAGATGATGCAGCCATAGTGATGATGAGAACATATCCATCTCAGTTAGTAAACATCTGGATGCCTAAGAAATGTCGTATAGTACAATGAACACATGATTATTGGAAACATAATTCGGATATACAAAACGTGTGTCAGACCGATTATGGTGTATACAATAGAGGCGAGGATAGATAGAGAGAAAATAAAAAATACGAAAAACCAAGTAGAAAAACTAAATAGAAAAACTAAATAGAAAAACCCAAATACTATATATCATTTTATTTAATAACCATGAATTACAACAGGGTTAGACCCAAGATGCCCATAATAGTCGTGGTGTATTACTACGCAAACCACACTGGCATGATCAAAATCACTTTTAAATTTTGTGATTTCTCGAAAATCGAACCTGAAACCCTCGTGCGTAAAGAAAGCACTCTAGCCCTTAAACTACGAGTGCGTTCTAAATTATTAAAATTGGCATTTGAATTATTTTTTTTGCTCTCCGCACCCGAGTTTGAAAACCGCTGCATACACACACCATCCTAACTAGCGTAAGTCGGTGGCGCCCGGGCCACGCACGAACACAGATCACAGAAAACAGATCGGTCTGAAAATTGAACGACTGAACATCATCCAACAACGAACACAGAAACAGAACTCACTCGATTCTGATCGCCGCGGCCGACTTCACGCCGGTTACGCTCCCGTTGACATTTCTTTACGCGGCAAACATCGAAGCAATTTTCAAATAAAAACAAAAGCGCGTGGAGTTTAATTTTTTCTTCGCGACGTCTCCTAAGACAAAAAGAAATACAGTTTTCAAAAGTGCAGTTAACTAATAATTTCCATCTTTTTAAGCAATGAAATAATCGATTTGGTGAAATAAAAATCTGATATTTTGAATTTAGTGTGTGAAATTTAAAGCAATTGTGAACATTTCAGTTTGAGGTTGTAGAATATTGAGAAGGTGGACAGGTTGAATGTGAGGCGACTGAATGTGCCTGCAACTGGAGACCAGGGTTCAGAGGGCGAAGCGCCCTATCATGGCGCCCCCAGGTAAATAAAAACATTGCATTTTATTGCAACATTATTTATGTTACACCATTTTTGTGAAGTCTCATAAACAATTAATTATATCAACTGTTGACTTTCACGCTATGCTACAAAAAAAACGTAAAGGATGTTAAATTTAAAATTCACATGTACAAAGTTCGACCGGCTATAAATACTGTCGAGTTATTTATGATAAGTTTTTTACCATACTTATTTAGTAGAATTTGCTTGAGTGTTTTATTGCAGGCTGTGTTTGTGAATTTACTAACAAGTTTGATTATGAGAAAATAACCTTTTTGTAAAAATTTTAGTATAATAATCATTTGTTTTTTTCGTGACCTAACCGTATTATCTATAATTAAAAGCATTTTTGTTAATATTAACTTTTTTTATCTAAACTATCCCTTATTTATTTATGGTATTGACCAAAACAAAATTATAAACATTGTTTATGTTATCAAAAATACGGTCATCCACGACATAGTTGTGAAACATTGTATTATTGTAAATATTTTTTATCGTTGTCATAATATATTACAAAAGAGACGGAGAAAAAAAATATTAAGCCAAATATGTTAGTATTATAAATGTTTGTAAAAGGCAGATTTACCGTTTATGTTAATAAAATAAATAAAATAAAATAAGTTCATGATGGACTTTTTCGTAAAATTTATTAAATTGTAAATGCTTTGACTTACATATTCCTTCTAAATAAATTTTCCTCAGTTTCATTTTTTTTTTTTTTACTAGGTTTTTAAGTAAGTAGGTACTTATTTCTTATGTATTGAAAGAAAAAGATCCCTATGTAAAGACCACCAAACTTGTACCAAACTTATAACTTAAAAAAATTTTTTTTTTAAAACAGGATTTGTATGAAAATCGATAAAAAATATTTTCAGTATTACGAAAAACAGTTTTTTCTTTCAAATCTTGCAAAACAAATTTTGTAAGTCAATGCGAGTAGTAGGTATTACGTGTTATTGTATTTTGACGCTAGGAATATTTGCTTGCAATTTCTACATGTCAAACACTTATTTTGTTTTGCAAGTATGGACTTTTTTTTCCAATAAACGCCATTACAAAATGAAAAATGACGACTAAAAGTCAAACAAAATGATAATGGTTAAACGTCATCATAAACGTCAAACGTTGAAAGGAAATTTTCAGCTCTACAAGAAATTGTGTTTGATTTTATGTTACACATATTATTTAATTCAATTACTAGCCTTAAAATAGAATATCAAGTAGACGAAAGCGAGCATTTTCGACACCTCTTTCTGTTCGCCTTTAATCGAGGAAATAAAGCCGCCAAAGCTGCCCGATATTTGTGTAGTGTATGGTGAAGATGCTATGAATTATTGATTAATTTGTTGTAAAATGAAGTAGAATACATTGTTTAAGTATTTTTTTTTTGTTTGCTCTTGTCCTCTTTTTTTGGAATATAATTAAAGCATCCACCCCTGTTTATAAAGACTTGAGTCTTTCTTCAGTTTCGCATATCAATATCAATTTTTTAAAACTAATTACGCGAAAATTTAATATTTCTTTACAATCAAGCCGCGAAAATAACAAAACAAATAAACTTTCATTGTACCCCTCACTGCAGTATTGTCAGTTTGTGATCAATCAAATACACATGGTCAGCAAAATCACCTTTTTCTAATTTCCCAGTATGACAGTGGAGGAATACAGTGGTAGTTCCAAATTGAGACCGCGGCCGCACGCTCCAGATCCCGCATCGGAAAGGAAGAAGATCGTAGTAATACAAACAAATCAATCAACGACACGAAACCCAAATACATATAGGAAACATTAGAATAATTTTCCCTATACAACATGCACTCAATCAACAGAAGAAAAACAATACGTATCTATACCAAATCACAGAGGAACATCAAATTATCAAGACATATTTTTTTGAAATAAGAGAACTTATCTTAACGTCCAATATTATTAACGACCCGTTTTCTGCTAGTAGGCGCATAGTCAGTTCTAAGTAAATGGTCGGTGGCTGAGTGGCTAAGTGGCCGCGGCCGGTCCCCAGATGCGGAGCGGTTGTAAATGCCAGTGAAACATATCGTAAACTGTGAATGGTAGACATGCCGCGAAAACTGCCACTGTCGAGTGACAGGACATAGGACACGACAGCTGAGGACGGGGTGCTTCCTTGCACTCGCCACTTGCCACTTGCCACCCTTACCCCATTGTTTCCCTTCACCCTTAATCACACATGCCGCCGCCGCACACGAGTACCGGGAAAACAGGAAAACGGACCACCTCGGCCCTTATCAAACTTATTAAACGGAGTGTGCATTCGGTATTTTTATTTATTCCAATTTATTACCAACGATAACCTCCATGGAAAACGCAAATAATAACAATCATTCTTTTCTTACTTGAATTTCTTATTTATTTTTATTTTTTTGTCACATTTAATGTTAATATATTTTGCATAATTTATGAAAACTTAATTGGTCTTTTTATGTTAAAAATTGTTGTTTTTAATATTTCTTATGTATGACTGTATGTTTTCTGAATAAAATAAAATGAAAAATAAATAAAATATCGTATTCTGAGAAACGAGCTTAAAAAAATAAATTTATTAATCATTTTTATTATTGATGATTCGACTCTCGAGGTGATGCAATACTAATAAAAATAGTAGAACAATTTAACTATGTATTTTTATGATTTAAAAGAAACGTCAACATTTTTTTTAATTTTCAGAACATTTCTTTGGCAAAATAACTTTTTTTTTTTCACTAAATTATTGAATTAGCAGAGATTACAATTATACCAGAGATAATAATAGCTTCGACTTTTTTCCAAATATTTAAAATAACCGGTTATTTTAATAATAATATTTTATATGTAACCAGTGATGATTTAATCATGATATATCAGAAAACGATATTGAAATCATTAATTTAATTCTGGAGATTGCCAACTTTGTAATACTGCCATGTTTGCAACAAACCCAATAATTTGAAAGTCAGATTCTCATATATAGAGCCCTATTTTAAACTGACAATCTTATAATTATTTTAAACAATTGTATTCTGAATAAGTTTAACATTGTCATTTCATATTAATAATTTAATTAGTAAAGTAGCGACATTATAGTCTTTTTTCAAAACCATATTTCTTCTTCCAAAAACGGAAAAAAATCTAAACGCATTAGGCCTATGTAAAAACTACAATATCTTATATGCTACTACTATAGGGAACAGGAAATCAAAATGACATAAACAGACTACAAAGACAGCAAAATAAAATATTAAAGTTAGTATATGACCTCGCTTATCTATCAGCAACTAAAGAATTCTTTAAACAAAGTAAACGTTTTAATATTACTGAACTCTTTCAACTAAAATTTTTAATATTTATTTATAAATTAGCCACTGATGTTATTGTAGACGAAGAACCAAAACTTGAAAAAAAAATGTTGTAAATATGGACACAATACGAGAATATCAGAACAATAGCGAGAACGCGTACGATGTTTGCTCGGAGACACTTTTCATATATAATAGCTCCAAGAGTGTTCAATGTCTTGGATGAACATGTTGAGTTCTCCAAAACAACGTCTATATTTAAGATGAAGATCCATAATTGGAACAATCGATACAAATCGAGGGGTAGAAACCACTGTATGAGATTGCTTCGGGAATAAATATATAACATCGCTAATGTCTTCATTATTATCCATATACGTATATGTGCATCCATATACGTATCACTGTCATCCGTATTGTATTAAATTTCATATAAAAAATCGTATCTCACTTTTTTAAGGTTTTGGATTTTACCCGGTTTATTTATTTGTCAATATTATACTCTGCATTACTTAACGGGCTGTTTAACCCACCAAGTAATGCAGACTGTAAACATAAGTCAGAAATCAACGAATAGAAAGCAGATAGGTGCTAAACTGCCGATATGTACAGAAAAATAGATCCATATTATCGGCAGAAGCCGTATTCAGCAATCGAATTGCCCTATATTATTAATAGGTGAATTTTGACTTGGATTTGTACGGCTTCTGGGTGTGTAGAACAGTGCATGAAATGTCGCTCTAGTATAATTATTGGGAACATACAAACTTTCATTATTTTTGGATTAAATATACTTCCAAAAATCAGCTCGTATAATAAAAATGTTTTCCAATAAAAATTTGGCGACGAAATTCGAGTGTTGTAAGTAATACCCCCAATTAAAGAATAGACAAAATATTATTATGTTGTGCTTACTATTTTTCGAATATACGCTGCACATTTTTACCCTTATTATGAAAATACGTTTAATTCTTCTTCTAAAGTCGTTCGCTCTTGGCAGAGAAGTCGTGGTCACATTGGCAGAAGGGAAGCACGTCGTTACGATTCGCCTCCATGCGCTTCTAATGAATTATTCGTTAAATTAATCACGTTCAATTGATATGACTAAAATTTCTTGAAAATATTTCAGCTTCGATCAAATACCGAGGAAATTTATTACGAATAAATGAATTACGAAACGCTTACCTAAAAGCTAAGACATCGTATACAAAACGGTCATTCAAATCTGAAGTCTGCGTTGATTGCATCTCGAAGTATGTTTATCGAAACGAACAGCAGCAGTGTCGGGCCGTCCATTATGCACCGCACATTCACCGTTTGTTTAGGGGTCGTTTAGTTTAGGCGGCAACTGGCAACTGGCAACAAGCCGTAATATATTACTGCGATTGCGAGTGCAGAGGATTAGCCTAACTGCGAGTGACAGGTTATTAGTTGTTAGTCCCGATGCCCTCTGCTCGCCAGATGTGTTCCCGGAACGGACCTGTTTACCGAGATACGGTACAGACGGTGCAGATGATGTGCCGATTTCGGTATTATTATCTCTAGGATCAACCCACGCCGCCACACAGAGCGCCATTTCCGCTACACTATACACTATTGCACTCATCTAGAGATTTACCCATCTGTGAATGGAGAATCTCCCTTCACTGCAAAGTGCTTAAGATTTCTCGGGATTTAAGATTTGCGGCTGACTTTACAAAAAATAATTCATTAATAATATATATATTTTTATGAGTTGATTACCATAGCTATGATTTATGTATGTGTATCTGGGAAGTATGTTTACGAAGTATGTTTGAACGGAGGGTGAGTGCTGGGAACAGGGTGAACGGTGCACTGAAATCTACTTTGGCAAATGTTTATCGTAGGAGGAAAAACTAGCAGTTCACAGTGGAGTTCTAGTGGCAAATCTAATGTATGGGAGCAAAGTATGGTATTGTAAAAATGATTATGAAAGTAGGTTAAATGCTGTCGAAATGCAATCCCTCAGACGAATTTGTGGTAAAACGATGTATGATAGGTGCACAAATGTCGAGATCCGTGAACTGTGTAAGGCTGAGACAAGCATTATCGCCAGAATCACGAAAGGGGTGCTGCGTTGGTTCGCACATGTAGAGCGAATGGACAGCGAAAGAACGGCTAAAAGGATCTACGATGCGAACGTTGATGGATGCAGAAAACGAGGAAGAGCGAAAAAGACATGGCACGATCAAGTTCATCAAATACTTGGAGATGTAATAATCGGCGTGCGTGCATGAGAAGATGTATGAATGTAGAGGAAGCGAGGTCTGTATGCAAAGACAGAGTGATATGCCATTCTATCCTCTCTGCCTATCCCTACGGGGAAACGACGTGATAGTTTGTTTTGTTTGTTTGTAATTTTGAAATTACTCCGCCTGTAACGTCACAAGTTCTCGTCGGTGAGTTCTGCTGACGTTTAAAAAGAGAACCCCGTGCGTATGAAAACACACTGAACATGGCTTCTCGGAAACCGGAAATTTATCACAATACATAATTGATTGGCTGTTCTAAACAGCTGATGACCAGAACCTATGACGTTTTAAAGTAGTTCGTTTTTATAAAAACGTATTTTTATTAATTTTTTCATACAATTTTAAGAAATTTCGCCGCAAAATTAAATGCTCTTATTTTTACCGCATGTAAGAAAACATTTTTTATATCAAATTCCCGTAGCACTGAACTTTACCGTTGTATACTATGCGATGATTTTTCAGGAATGTATACTTTCAATGTCAATATATATGTTTTTTAAATATGCATTGTAAAAGTAGAACAATAATAACATTTTTTTACAAATTACCGGATGTTCCTTGTATTCGTTCCTGGAAACAGCAAAATGCCTTTCATGTGTAAAAATATGAAAGAAAAAAATGTTTGTCGCAGGAGGTCAATTTAGCAGTTCACGGCGGAGTCCTGGTGACGACCCTTATCTATGGGAGCGAAGTATGGAATTTAAATAAAGTATGAATGCTTTCGAAATGAGATTATTATTATGGATAACTTATACAGCGTCATTTTCGTAATATAATACCTCAAGGGCGCTTTACATAGTGATTCTATAGATAAATAAATTTAATTAAAGCTTTTATATTTGTGATTTAATTAAAATAATTTATTTTGCTATCACATGCTATGTATTTATTCAAATGATTTAGAAAACAAGTGAGTTTTAAGTTTTTTCTTTAATCTTTTTGGTAAATGTGTGGTAAAACTAAGTACGAAAGGGGTAGAATAATGTCGAGATCCGTGCATTATCTAAAGCCGAAACAAACATTATCGATGCGAAAAAAGTATATTGTTAAGTGTCCTCGGCACGGGTCACCCCCTCCCAGTGAGGTCACGTTATTATTATTATTTATTATAGTTCACAGTGCAAAAAATACATCGGGAATTACACTGGCTACGTTTTCCACAGAGGGTGGAATACAAACTCAGTTGGCTTATGTATAAGTCTCTGTACAACTCTGCTCCAGAATATCTAAGGGAACTCTGCATTCCAGATGAACTAGCTGACAGACGTCTAACGCCTAGATCAGCTACATCTAGGTCGAAAGGAAAAGTTATTATACCTCTACGCAAACAGCGCACTAAATTTGGCAAACGCGCATTTGCGTCCGCAGGCCCTACGGCATGGAATGCTCTCCCAGCAGAGGTCCGAAACTGTGATGGTGATGTGATGTTTCGGAAGAAACTTAAAACCCACTTGTTATCTAAATCATTTTAATAAATCCTTAGCATGTGGTGACAAAGTACATTGTTTTTCTTAAATTAAAATTAAATTGATATCTTTATATAATCACTTTGTAAAGTGCCCTTGATGTATTATATTACGAAAATGGCGCTATATAAGTTAGCCATAATCATAATACTAATAATGTATAAAGCTCTCGGTGCAAACAGAAGCTCTTGTTGTTTGTTGTAAGTTCACAATCCTTTTCTCAAGTTGGTCCTAAGCAGAGCCAGATGGAAGGGCACCGAGTTCCCACACACATTACTACTGGATCCGGCGACTGGCGACTGGCGACATACGATTGATGTTGGCTCCATGTATGTACGAGTATAAGAAGCTACTCTAACGTATACGTAATTCGTACATACAAAGCACTCACCAAAAGAAGTTGCGCGCGTTAATAGGCCCTTTTAGATCCAAGCCACGAACTCGGTGCATAAATAGCATGGATACGGTTAGCAATTTGAAAGTTTTCTTTTCTTTATTATGTCCTTATCCAATGTTATTAATCTGCAAAATAAAAAACTTTTACGTGAATTGTTTAAGTCTAATAAATTATAATTATTATAGATAACTTATAAAGCGCCATTTTCGTAAAATAATTTCTCAAGGGCGCTTTATAATTTGATTCGTACAGCATTGATTTTATTTGTCATGACATGCTGAGAATCTATTGAAATTATTAATTTAGAGAACAGGTGGGTCTTAAGTATTTCCAAAACATCATTGAAAGGATGGTTTAATTAATTAACTAATTTTTGTTTTTTTTTTTGAGGAATTCACTATTGCATAAACACAAAAAATCCCACAAAGGCATGGCCTGTGTGTGGGAATACAATTTATTTTAAAATTTAATAAAGGCTACTGGAAGAATACGATAGATAATATTAGAACACAATTTTTTTGTCAATAAAAATGAGAAAATAATAATGAAGTAAATACTAAAATTAAGTTATTTTAATTTGCTCTTTTATCCATAATTTCAACAAAAAATTCAATTTAAACAAATTCAAATAACTAATCTCTATAATATTGTCCTTATGAAATGCATTAAACAGTTTCGGAGCTATGAAAAATGCGCTATTTTTAGCTAGTGCCCCTGCCCCAATTTGGATTTAATATTTGACTAGATCTATTATTTTTTTAGGAAATTAATGTTAGCGCATAAAAACATATTTTAGACAATGCAATTGGCAATAGATTTTTTTTTAAATATGCCTACAATAGGCTGTTGGGATAATTGCCTGCATACAAACAATCACAGAAAAGAACAAACGAAACGTACTCGTATACTCTGTACTTTTTATAAACTTATTTTCTGAACTGACAAAAACGAGTCCGATGCAGCAATCGTCGCATTTTTACTGTTTTTTTTCCTAGCCGTTTATAAGACAGGGAGCCACATTTTGTTAGTTTTGAATATTCCACTTTATTGAACTTATTCAGGTCAAAAAATGACATTTATATCTCGAAATTAAAAAAAATGTTTTCAGTTCGTTTTAGCCGTGTACCCTTCGATTAATTAAATTATTTAATATAGTTCCGAACTGTTGAAAGATGCATAAATGTATACAGGTAGCTACTGATTATCTAATGTTAGTTACCAAAGCACGTCTTTTTTTAACACTCGCATTACATCAGTTTCCAACTCCTGCTAGAAACTAAGCGGTTATCTTCGATTGTGATTCTCGTCACCCAACGCCTCATGCTCTCATGCACCACGGCGTCCATGGCAGATCGATCAGTTTGGTCAGCTTCCAAGTCCGAAGGGGGCATCTTGTATCTGTGCCCCTCGCTTCTCGCCGCTCGGCGGGCGGAGTTGGCGGCGAGGGGGGTGCGGCGGACGCCAGACAGGCGGCGCCGCCGAGCAGTGGCGCCTCCTCTCCCCGCCCCACCCCCCCTCCCCGGCCAGATGGCTGAGCGGGGCCCATCTGTTGGCCGCCCGCCCCCCGCCATTACACATGCACATTACACCGTGGGATTATCATACCGCTACTGACTAACTGAAGTACCGAGATATCGAGATGAGAAGATTGTGACGCTGGATGGAATTTGATTTATTTCATTATTTAAGTATACACGGTTTGCCTTTTATGTACAATAAATTGAACGTATGGATATAAACACACCCAGAAATATAAATTACTAAATATTTGAAAGTAACTGGTGTATGGTGTATGTATTTGACTTGGTGATAAAGGTTATAGTAGAATACTATATGCAAATATTGCAAAATACGTTTTATCAAATTTATTATATTACTATTCTAATTTTTAATACGTTTTATATTATTTTTTATTCTACATCTGTATTTTAATTTTCAATCTCCATTTAAACGTTAATTTTAAAAAATGTCAAAAGTATCAAAGAAAATAATTACAGCGTGTAAAAAAAAAATTGTAGCTGAATTTTGCTAAAAATAACTGGGACAAAATGTATTTACTGTCTTAGAACGGGGAAGCTGACCCTGGTTAGAGGCAGTGACTCACCAGCAAAAACAAAAAATGTATGTAGTATGTAGGTTTACTTATTACGCGTTTAAAGTGTATTGTATATCAATTATTTGCTGTAAAAAATCTGTAAGCATAAAATAAATAAATAACTTCATTATTTGTGATGCATGCGTAATGAAAATCACTAACAAGTTTCGATAATCACAAAAAATATAAATAGGTACTTACGTAATTTTTATTACATACAATAATTACTATTAGACTTTTTACTTGTTATACGTCAAATTCAATGCGACCTATCCCTATCCGTATTATTGTTTCAACTTTCTCAATTGAATTTGTTTTTTATTGTCAATTCTTAACGGAATTTCGCTGTAATTAGATAAAACTTTATATTTTCGTATGAGTTATAAATTTAAAATATTTGGTACACTTCCTCGAATTAGCGTGTTTCCACCAGAATTAGAAACGTCAAAAATGAATTTTTAAGATTTATAAAAAAATGATTTATTCTCATGGATAGCATGTTGTGTTTTTTTTGTCAAATGAGATGAAATTACACGACCGAAGAGTTTTGTTTAGTTCGCAATTAGTTTCAATTTTCAGAGTTTTGCTTCAATCAATGCACTTGCTACTTTCTTTAAGATTTTGGACGAGGTGATATGAGATGGGTTTCGGAGTTATTTTAAAGAAAATAATTTTTTAGTCACACATGTTGAACAGATTCATAAAGTATCTCGTTAAAATGTGTCAATTGCGTCACCGTGAAGTCAAAAGAAAGCCAATAGTTCGTCTCAGAGTCCGCTAAAAAATAAACAATTTATTTGAAAAATTTTTTTTACTTGTTACACTGTTAATTATATACACTAAAATAACTTAACACGTAATGTTTTTATTTAAAAATTAACTATAATATGTAGGTAAGAAAGCGGATGGCAGCACAGTGTGACAAGATGTATGAATGGGGGAGACGTTGAGAATGCATGCTAGGATAGACGTATGTGGCTTTCTATTCTTTATGCTACCCCTACGGGGAAATGGCGTAATAGTATTGCATATTAGTGAAATATAAACAGATTGAAAACATATTTGAGAAAGAATATGAAAGACTAGGCATTTACATAACTTATCGCTGAGTGGCTATTATGTAAAAATAATAATTTGTTCTGCCTCTGTTTGATCATCAGTATTTCTTCATTTTCCGCCAGTTGCTGAAACTTTTATTGCCATAGGAAGAAACTCGCTTCCAAAAGATTTAGATCTTAAATTTACAGAGACTGAAATTCAGCATGGTAATTAAAATACACCTAAAATAGATATGCCATAAATATCGCATATTATTTTATTATTCAGCACTAAACTATCAGGAGCAACAGCTGGGTTGGCGATCCTTGGCACGGCTCTACCGCGGCTTATTTGTTCTCACTGATTTATACTTGTAGTTAGTAGTTACCATACAGTTGTGGAACAAACTACAATCATGAAAAGCCGCAACGTATTTTATTTTATTTTTATTTTTATTTTTTTTTTATTTGGGATTTTTACAGCTTACATAAAAAAAATAATTAGAAAAATCTTAACAATACTAAAGCCAATTAAAAAAATCCACTGTAAATATAATGACACATAATATATAAGAAAAGAAGTTTAGTAATTGTATTAGTGTGACGTTTGTAATTACACATATTATGTAAATACAGATGCAAAACTTATGTTGCCAACAATAACAATGTATTTTGCAATACTCATCAAAGCTTTAGATAAACTCACGTTCCCTGTATAATGGAAAAGAGGTTTTGAAATTGAAGAATTTTCCATGGTTCTTAATTCCTGACAGCAGAAGTCGAGTTTATTCATTAATATTTTCTAAAATACTGTATTTTTATTAATTCACTATTATATATCCAGAATCCAGACCAATAATAATACTTTTTTTTCGGTCAATAATGCCTAGACTTTCATATTTCCTTCTCAAAAAGGTTTTCCCTCTCTGTTGCAATAAATTTAGAAATATAATATGTAATTACGACAATTGTGATCACATTAATATAATCACAAAACGTAATTTATTCATTTATGTTGTATTTAAAGTTGGATAAACGTCCTTGACTGCCTCAGTATCGATGGGTCGGGTAGTCCCGGTAGTCTGTGTATAAGCGTGACACTATTGGGGTAAGCCTAGGCGTCATGATGTGTAAGTTAACCGTTGTAATGTAAAATTTGTACCGAATGTTTAAAAATAGTATAACAGGACTATTATATTTAGTGAATGAGAAGATTTTTCACGAATTTATTAGCATGAAAAGTTCTAGCACCTTATTTCAGTGCATTTTCCAAGTTTTTGAAGTAAAATTTCGAGTGTCAAGAAAACGAGTCGAAAATCTTTCTAATATAGAAAACTTATTGTTAACATTTGGTCACATACAACAGATTACATTTATCACTCCCTTATCCACACCTTATGGTGCACGAGGCACTGCATTAGTTCAGTAATCGTAGTGACAATTTTTGTTTTGTTACACGAAGGGGAAGATCAGTTGGCCAATTCAGGGCTGGTAATCTGAACGGAAAAGCGCGCGTAGAAAACGCATTTTTAACGCGTATTTACGTACTAAATACACGCTAACAGAGCGATCTCTTCGCGTGCAATTCTGTTCAGAATACCAGCTCTGGTCAACAATGAAATATTGTTGTGAAAAGGCGTATTTTAAATCAATATTGACAGGAATAGAAGCAGAGACATTATGCTCGGCAAACACGCTAACTACAACTCATCATAATTTTTATTATCAAAATGTGGGTTTCGATCATTGAGATTTTCGGTATCTTTTTTTACAATAAATTATGGACCGTTATCAAATCATATTTCATCATTAGCTCATCATAAATAACTATATATCATCAAGTCTGTATATTTACCTTTGCAGAAGATTCTATCTCCGATTCCCCGTTAACACCATACAGAAAATAAATTTACCTATTTGATGAAGATATTTTGATACAAAAATAAATTATTCATTTTAAAACATTTTGAAATAAATTGTTTAAAGCTTAATAAAAGCCGGTAAAAAACATTATTTGCTATCATCATCATCATCATCAGCCGTCTCTTGTCCAATGTTGAACATAGGCCTCCCCTTTAGTCTCCATATTTCCCTATCCTGAGCCAACCGCATCCAACCACTTCCTGCAACTCGTCTTATGTCATCAGACCACCTTGTCTGAGGCCTGCCGACACTTCTTCTACCCGTTCTGGGTCGCCATTCCAGGACTTTTTTGGTCCATCTAGAGTCTGTGATTCTGGCTATATGACCAGCCCAGCTCCATTTCTGGTTGGCAGCCCTATGGACCACATCGGTGATCTTTGTTCTCGCTCTAATTATTTGCTCTACTTATTTAAATTAAATATATATGCTCATTTAAATTAAAAATTAAGATTCAATGCCAATTAAGTTATTATTTTTATTCCTATTTCAACATATGTTTTCTCAATGTGCTTAGATTTTAAATTTTTTTGTAGCATTAAGTTTTACTTTTTATTTGATTTTCGGAATGTTTTGTCATCACACCCCCTTTTTAATATAACACTGTTATTTCGTACGTAAATGTTTTTTTGAAAAAATATTACCTACTAAAATGTTTGTTCTTATGTTATTTTTGTAAATGCCTCTTGGGCGTAAATGTGTGAAATAAATCAAAATAAAATTAATCCCCAGAGATATTTTTTTTGCTTTTCGTATGATGATTTTCACGACATATTATTTATTAACAATAGATTGGAATGGTATTTTTAAAAAGTAATATTCCCATAAAGTTATTGGTGTAAATGAAAGTTCCGCCTCTGTCTAATGGCCTGGCATGGGCAATGGGCATATATTATTCCAGTCATGGAGCGCTGCGAGCTGTTTCCTTCCACGGGAACCACACACATAGACATGCATTCTTCCTTCTCATCGATGCACGAATGCACTACAATATGGCCAATCTTGTGCACCGAGAAGATGTGTATAAAATGCATTGATATTTTTGGTCTTCTCGGTGAATCATTTTACCACTGCGAGTATTTACAAACACCAAAATTTTAGACGATTTTGCCAATTAAAATCGCAAAAATAATGAAACCACTAAAAACCGGGTTGTGGTTCCGTGGGCCGTTGTAGTGCCTCGGATTCACGGATCAGAGGTCCGAGATTCAAACCCGCTCTACCACAACTTGATTATCATTTAGCTACGGGTATTAATAAAATAAAATGAATGTAATTCATATGAATGGAATTTTTAAAATGGAAATACTGAAATTGACTCAAATCAAAACTAGATTCTAGCAATACGTAGTTGCAGATGCTTTGCACATCAATAAAATTAGCACGTTGCATACAATTTCATTATAAGAATCCAGTGAACATAATTGCATTTGCATAATAGTTATTACGCAGTAAAAGCAGATTACCCACCTAGTTTGTAGTTTAAAGCTTTATTGTATAATTATGTAACTTTGAATCTTGCGCATTACCTGCCATATGTGTTAACAGTTGATCATTGTCCTTTTTTGTATGCTCTGTATTTCTGCATTACTACTATTCGTCGTCAACGCGCGGCATACCATTAATAATTTCATTATTTTAATACTTATTCAAATAATAAAATTAGACGGTTAAAATGTTTTATCTAAACATGTAAGTGATGTGATTTAAGAAATGAATCCTATTTATTAAATATCGATTGTGGAATATACTATTATTCATACATGTATGATGCGATTGATTCCGCATTTGTAGTGCTATACAATTTTTAACACCTGTCGCGAATGGCAACAGCCGCAGCCCTCCGACTTCTAACTGAACTGCTGAAATGCCAAGAACTAAAATATCAAATGAATACAATATTTCATGTATGAAACATTGGACTTAAAAGTTTTAATTCTTTTTTAATTGGTTTTCAAATAAATGTGGTTAAAAAATCAGTGTACACACGAGGATGTTTAAATCAAGGTGTTTACCGTACATGTCTTCGTGATTGTATAAAAGTTTCGCGTTCCGTGCGTAGAAGGCATGAAGAAGTATTTATTATTTACACATTAACATGTCTCTCATGTGTCTCTACAATCAAAGTATCGTTTGATGTCTACAGTGGCTGTAATATGGGCGAGGCCGCAATCTGTCCGTCAGTTCACAGTTCCAATAATAACTACATGTGTTACATACACAGTGAACATTTTCCATGTCTCCCTTTCTGTGTATAAATAACACGTAGTTCCAACTGTCGTCCTTATCAGTCTAGTATTTGATCACCGCCATGTGCTCGCAGCTGTTTCTGACTCCCGACTGTATTTAGTATAAACATTTTTCTTCCAACGTCCTCACTCTTGGCTCGTGGCACAATACGCCTTTCTTATAACAGTTTGTTTACCCAACAGTGTTTCACTGGGTTTTTATTTTATCCATAAATTTCAAATACACCCAGATGTATTAGTACCTATATCTTACGCTTCTTATATATATAAAAAAAAATATCGGCTTTTTTGTGGGTACTTACCAGAAACATCAAAACCTGTGGTTTTTTTGTCAAAGAATAGCAAAAGCTATCAAACTAATAAATAAAAAAAAGAATCGAGTTGTGGTCCCGTGGCTAGTGTTGTCGACTCACGGATCAGAGGTCCGAGGTTCAAACCCCACTCCACCCTAACTTGATTTCCATTTTCTGGTAGTGAGTTATTAAGTTATTTATAACTCGTTGAAAATGGTCACCAAAATTGGAATATTTGGGTAAATTATAAGAACGCTAATATTTATTTAAAAAAAAAACCGAATCAAAAAAATACAATAACTAAGTGGCGAACTGACACAATAACGAGGAACTTTAGCCCTACGGGAAATTGGATACAAAAAATATTTTCTTGCGCCCGGTAAAAATTGGAGTTTATTTATTGTACGACTAAGTTTCTTGAAAATATACAAAATAAATAATAAAAAATATTTTTTATAAAAACGCACTACTTTGAACGACGTCACTGGTTCATATGAACCAACCAATGATATGAGAGCGGTGAAGGATATCCGGTTTGCTCATCGTAAACGAACCAATCGGAAGAACTGACAGAGAAGAACCTCTGACGACACACGCGGAGTTATTTCAGAAATACAGAACTTTAAAAATCATAGCGCTGATAACACGATATATAAAAATGAAAAAAAAATTTTTCGGCTTAGTTTAACAGTCTATTAACGCATACATTTTTTAAAAACACTGAACTTCCTCATTATGATGAACAAAAATATCTATATTAGTTTTAGTAATATTCCATTGCATGTCTTTGATATTCCATTTTTTTTTCAATACTATTTGCAATAAATAGTCAATTTAATTACGACAGGTGATGTCAATTAAAATAGCTTGAACTCCGCACTTCGTTGTAATTACACGTGTCGCTTTAATTAATTGTATTGACAGCCATCAGGCGCCTTTAAATTTTTGTGCGTTTTACATTATAATAAGCGTTTGTTTCCTAAAAGGTGTTCTTCGGGAAATGAAAAGAAATTATCGCGGAGAATCTTGAAATGGCAGTTAGAAAGGAAAGGTGTTCATCAGGTGGCAGATGGAGCCGCATGTGCCGGAAACCACCACTACTATCCACATCTACCGTCCACTAGCCACGTGCTAGTAGCACAAGACAGACTATCGCGTCTTGGCATTCTGCGGTCACCTGATGTTTCGACTAATGCGACGTATTTATTTAGATTATATCGACAAAATTAATTCATTATCAGTTTGTCTTTTCGTAATTAGCGTTTTCATTAGCAAGCTTTAGACTGTATTTTTGTTTTTAAATAAATAAATGTATTCATTATTAATATTTAATTGGATAAAGACTCACGGTCCTCACGGATCAATAGCCTGAGATTCAAATCCCACTCTACCACACTCGATTCTTATTTTCCCCTTTAGGAAATGTTCTGAAAATTGAAATATGGTAAATAATGAGAACTCGAATATTTATTTTACGCTTTAAAAAAATTGAAATGTCCGCTTCGTGGCTTACTACCATACAAGAGGTCTCGGGTTCGATTTCTGAGATAGTTTACATGAAGTATTTTCTAAAAATTTGATTTTACAATAGAATCGGTCGGCACCTGGAGCATAAGACAGAAATGATCAAGAAACGTCCCGGTTGGTGTACCAATGCAGTGCCCTATGAACCATTAGGTGTGAAAATGGAATGATGATGATGAATTTTATGAAGCACAAATTTCGTGTAAAATTGTTTCAAAATTAAGTGTAGGCGTTTCAATTACAAATAACCTTGCGGCCACAAAACGCTACCATAAAAATTATCGTTTTTATGGTTAATTTATTTTACTTAAAAAAAACTGTTTTGCATTAGGTTAGTTAACGAAGACTTCGGGATCGTAACATAATTATAATACGTAAGTTCTGTCATTATTTAGAAAACTTATTTTCTGAATAAAAACATCTATTATATTAGACATAACGCCGGATAGTACATAAATACACGAATCGGGTTGCGGTCCCGTGGCTAGTGTTGAGAGGATAGTGATCAGAGGTCCGAGGTTCAAACCCCAACGCAACTTGATTCCCATTTTCTAATAGTGAGTAATTTACAACTCGTTGAAAATGGCCCCAAAACTCGAAATATTTGGGTAATGAGAACGCAAATGTTTCCTTTATTTTTTAAACCACATACATTGGTAGATATTAGATAATATGTACATATTTATATACTATCGTTATAATATTTTGACCAACTAAACTTATGGATAAATTGAAACAACTCGCGTAAGTCAATGGACGCATTTATCTTGTTTTGATTTATGATGCATAATAAGTGGTCACAATGAATACTTAATCAACGAGTAAGTATTTTCATTATATTGTATTATTTTTATAATTTCACTTTGCCTATGAATTTCTAGTTAGCCTTTCATTCATGGAAGTCTCTCGAATAATGTAAAATGTGGTTAGTTATTCCTCGTCCCAAAAGAACACCTGTATTATTGTTTTTTTAGCAAAAAATGTGCACCTGACTAATAGGATGTTGTTAAGTTTTAAAGACGATTCAAATTTGGCTTTCGGTTCGCTTCTGGCCTCGCATTATATGCCCGTTCGGACCTTAGAATTTTACCTGCCTTGATTACATCTTATCGTCTTCTAGCTTCTTTTGTGCCTTTTCGGCTCTCAGAGAAAAATAGCTCATTATTCGAACTAAATGATGCCCACAAAAAATTGGCGCCAGAGCTGTTATTACATTAGGTATCTACTAAATAACTTGTAGTATTTTCGATTGAATCGAAAAGGAACCTAACAAAGTACAAATAGGTGTATTTTTTAAATACTCCCGAATTAAAAATTTTCACTTTAAAATTGATAAATAATAGATTACGTAATCGGTAACAAATGTATGGGTTTATTTTATGTTGCTGTTTTTAGTTTAAATATAGGATCTTATTTTGCTTGATTAGATTTGTCTTGAAATGTTTCGATTTCATTAAAAACTTATGTGTACAATATATTATTTTTTTATTTATCTGTTTGATTTCACATATACGCCCGAGTATTGGTAAGTACAAACATAATAGGTTTTTTTTCTTACTTTTTAAATAACATTATGAATTGTTTAAAATCATGCCGTAATGCAAATAAAAAGTAAAACTCAATGCTTAAAGTACGAAATATAAAGTAAATTGTAAATAAAAAACAAATAATTAAGTGGTATTAAAATATACTATTATAACTAATTTTCTGATGTAAACACTTACGTTAACCAAATATTACATAATCAGTAGATAATTACGAAACTTCACTGGTCCATTAGAGTTAAGTCTAACTGTGTAAAATATAAAACTTTGTAACTGTACTGTATGTTTCCTAAATAAAAGAAAATAAAATAAATAAATAAAATAATTATATCTAAGGCAGTTAATAATATTTGTTAAAAAATATTTAACAATCTTTATGGCATAAAACTACTTTTTCAAAATTAGGTTTTTTTTCGACAGATATGAACCTGTCAAGGATCTGGAAGTCTAGGCATTTAGAGAGCCTATGAACTGTCATTGGCTGGGTTGAGTGATCACTTTACATTCTTTGTAATATTCACCATTCTGCCAACAAATATTTGACCTCCATATTCACGTATGGCATTTTTCGTATAATTTGTTTTATTTTAATACTATATTGACATCTATAGTTGAAAAGGGATATGTTTTTTAAATTGGTTAGTTCCCGAGCCAGAACGAGAATTTACTTAATTTACTTTAAATTTTTTAATAATTTATTTTGTCAGTATCGTTATTTCATTAGGTGTACTTAATGATCACAAGGCAGTGCATTAATAAATTGCAGCATATCTCTATAATTTGTTTGCGTAAATAAATTTGTCGCAAGATTGTGGACTTTGAAGGTGTCCTAGAAGACTTTTAAAAACCTGCTTTGTGTAAATTTTGCCAGAAATCAAATTCGGGACCTCATACATGGTAGTCAAACTCAGTCAGTTAGGCTTTATTCACTGCACCACGAGGTGAAAAAAATGTATCATCATCATCATCTTTCCCTTTCCGCACTCAATGGTGCATAGGGCACTGCATTGGTACACCAATCGCAGCATATATTGATAATTTTTGTTACATGAAGGTAAGATGATCAGTCTAACGGTCCAGTGACTCAATCACAAATAACTATCGATGTGCTCAAAAACATGCTAAGCATTTGAGCGATCACAACGAACAATAATGAACATGCTTAAGTTATCGCGGCCATTGATCAACGCTTGTGTCGGTTTGTTTTTTGTTTTCCTCGTAAATAAATACAGTTCATTGGCGAAAAATCGGCGTTTACTATAAAAAATAATACAATACATTGCATTTGCAAAATAGTAAGGAGTATCTAATACAAAAAAGTGAAAATTAAATTACAAACAATTACTGTGGCAACTGCTTTTCTTGACATTTGGATTGCCAACAGCCGGCTAAATGCAATAAATAGCATAATAAATTATAAATAAATAAAAATAGCAGTTTTGGAATATATACACCGGTGAAATTCAAATTTGTGATTGCGCAGCAGGATTATACGTCGCGAAACGTTAATATTTTGACATTTATAATTAGGTGTTCACGGATGTTCCATTGTGATCGCGAATACGATAAACAACTATGGTGAGAAATTGTTATCACGTCGCTTATTAGCACGTCGATAGTTGTTTGTGATTGATCTACAGGTGCCAGTCCAGGGACTATGAAATATTCTAGTTGTAATAACACCTTTTAAACAAATATTTCATGTCAAGAATTGAACCCGAGACCTTTTCCATGGTAGGCGAACGCGCTGACCACTACACCACGAGGCCGATAAAGAAAATGTATAGGTACATTCCTAGCTCGTTAATTTTCAGCTGAATGTCCCCGGTCCCTTCTTTTCATAATTATTTTTAATGCGCATGTGTCGCTTAACCCCCATTTGTTTCTATTCAAATGGGACCCCTATCACAAGCGGTGCGACTAAATAATAATATGGAAGAAAAGTGTAGCAGATGCTCTCTCGCCCCTGATTGGGGGCGGAATGCGCCCCTAGAAACAGGTGTAGCACCTGACGCGACGGTTGCCCCTGCCCCCGCGCCGCGCCCCCTTACCGTTACCTTCCTCGGCAGTGGGCACCTGGCATAAACAGGTGCGCAGGATGGCACACTAAGAAATCGAACGAAAATTACATTTTTAAGAATAGTTTTTCCAGTTTTTCGCATTGTGTATCATATCATGAATATTCGGAGTCAGAAAATTTGACTACTCCTTTAAAAAACTAACAGGTTGTGTTCCAAAACCGATCGGTATTGCTGACTGAACAAATATTTTAATAATAAACGCAGTTCCTCGAATTCGGTTCTAGAAACTGCCTATAACAAAAAAAATGTTTAAGATAGTTGTGCCATATATGTATTTGTAAATAAACCCGCTTACCTATTCTTCTTCTACTTCTTCAGCCTACTGCCGGGCGGCGGCCTCTTCCAAACGTTTCCACTCTTTTTTATCACCCGCTTTTATCATCCATATTCTACCGGCTATCGAGGCAACACCAACCTGATACTCATTATAATACTTACAAAAACATCTGTTTCATTGGTTTTATTTAACCTTCCAGAACTATGTATACCTACATCTTCATCTTGCGGTACCTTGTCAGGTCCCCCCGACGTTGGCGATCATTACAGTGAAAGCGTCTCGGCCCTGCCTAATCGTATATTCCGCAGCCAGAACAACTGCTTATTGGAAGCACTCGCCATAGCGATTCCTGGGAAAATATGGCCAGAGTGGTTTCCCGTTGCCTTCTCTGGTGGATTTTTCGGTCGGGGTCACCTTCCCTTAGCTGTTTGGTTTTGAGGCGCCAGAAACTCGCCTTTCATCCTTTCGTTATCTGCTGTAATCACACCGTTATGAGTGTGACCCCACTGTACAGGGTTTGCAACGGACCAACATCGTTTGTATTTAATTTTGTATAATATTTTTTATTACTTGAAATACATCTCAAATTCTAGTACTATTTACTTCATATTATATAATACTAGTTAACATTTAATAGTCCTTTGATTTAAGATAAATTTGAAATAAAATAAGGAAAAACAGTTCTCATTCTCGACCATATGATGCGGTGCGGTGTTTCAAAAATAAATATTTTTTAATCATATTTATTATCACGTTTTATATAAAAAAGGGTTGTTTTTAAAATATTAATTAAGTGAGGGGTATAAATTAACTCGATATTTTTATATTTTCGTCTTTAAATGCTCTGTATGCAATATTTGCATATTATATTATGGCTTTTCTGCGATGCAGCGTGCATTAAAATCGTTAAATTACACACACATATTTATGTTGTATTTGCTTTTTCTGTTTTTTAAGGGAGGGAACAAAATGTAGACATCCTGTCAGGGCACGAGTCTGACACGCGCCTACTTCCGCCCCCTTTCCGCCATGTGATAGTGTTTATTGTTTATTCTACGTAAGTGTAAACATCATCACAGGCCCTCAACTAAAAACACACTGTGTCACAATAATCATTAGACTTGCTCAACATAAAACATCCGGAGATCGCCGGCGTCGGCGTTGGTCCATTCAATATTACTTACCGTGCGCATAGTTGCTCTTCATAACCGCGGAAATACGAAATATGTAGATTTATAAGCACTGATGTGTGTACAATGAGTAGACACGTTAGTGGTCGTATTTTATTTGGTAAATATTGCGTTGCCTTTAACGGTAGGAATTAAAGAGATAGTACATCGCGATATACAGTGCGTTCGAATGTTAATAACCCTATGTGAATGTGTTAGTGCCTGTCGGCGAAGCTCTTATTGTTAATGAACTATCAAACTTAGCCAAAAAAAATACAATTTATGTATCGTATTATCATCGGTACGATTTGTTTGAGTTTGTTATTTTTTCAATTACTCCGCGTGTGTCGTCATTAGTCCTCTTCGAGCCTAGTCTATATTAGTTGAATATTAAAGTCATCATCATCATCATTCCATGTCCGCTCCCTAGTTGGAGCATACGCTGTCCACAAAGAGTCTCCATGCATCTCTATCGGTTGCCAGCTTTTTTGCGTCCTCCCGAGTCAGATTCGCGTCCCTTAGTTCTGACATAAACTGCCGATACACAGTCAGCAGGAGACGTTCAGGACACCGAGAACCTGATGCCTTGTAAAGTGGGCAAGCGTGGTTAAGACTATCAGGAGGCATTCGCAGTATATGGCCCTGCCAACCGTATCGCCGCTTGATGAAAGTTGTCACCGGAGTTTTCTGCGTCCGTTATCTTATTAATTCATTCCTTAAAAAGTCAAAGCACCGCACACGCGAGATTCTTCATCTACACCTGCTTTCGAAACTCAGTATTTTGCTGTTTTGGGCCCTAGTGAGGTGCCACGATTCGCATCCGTAGAAGAGAAAAGGTATTTAACTAATAATAATAATCGAAACGTGCCGCAGTTCGTTACCTTACTTCGAAATTATTCTAACTAGCGATTTTTAATTGAAAACATGAGTTTTACTAAAGAATGTGGACTCTATAACATACCAGCGCCCTTGGGGTGATTTTCACAAAAACGGCGCTATATAAATTATCCAAATATATATATATATACCATACGTAAATTACTTGCAACACCTACATTCAAATTTAAATGCTTAGAAAATCTAGAACCCAATGAACTGTTTCATAAAAAAGCTAGTAAAACGTATCCCTTGTTTTACCGGCAAACATTTTTTTGCAAAGTAACGTAAAAAGGTTTTATATACTTCAATTTTGTAATTATTTACTGTGTAGGTAAAAAAAAACAGCTCTTTGTTCGGCACTATTCAATGATTAGTCTTCGCATCTCGTGTAAGATTAGAATATCTTGACATAGAAAAATGTAATTTAAACGTTTTCAAAGTAAGGTAACTCACGGAGAAGAACGCGGATGGGGCTCCGCCTCACGGGCGCCAGCGCTAGAGCCGGGCTACGGTCCCTGACTACGCGTAGACTACAGTAATAGGAGACCGTAGGCTCGGCACTCGGCACTCGGCACATGACGCCTTCTAACTTTACTGTACTGCAATGTAATGACTAGACTTGGACGTACATACGTATCAATCAATGTCCTCAAAACACACTTCGAGTCTAGATTCTAGGAAATTAACACATCCACTTTAATTAACCATATTTATATACACTCGATTAGTCGCACATCGCTAGCAACGGGTGCCTACGTACAGTTATGTTTTGAGTATCCAATTCATTGACATTCTAAATTTATGCGCTTTGATGTTCAATCAATAGGTAACTTTTTTGCTTTGTTACGAATTTACGAATTTTAAAAATATTTTGTTTTTTATTTTTATTTATTTTTATTTATTGTATTTTTTTCTTTGTATTTTACAATAGGTGAATAAGTAACAAATACAAAAAAAAACTATCACATTAGCAACAAAAAATCCCAGAAAGGAATGATCTGTGTATACTTACTTCAAACCCTGTCTGAATACAATATTTTCCAACAAGTTTTCCATTTTTTCTCAAAACTCCCTCATACTAAAGTTTGCCTAGTCGTTTATGGTTGATATTAAATTATTATTTAAAAAGGTGTTTTCACACTATAATATTTCATTGTCCCTGGACTGGTGCCTGAAGCGTAAGACTGTTCATCTTACCTTCATGTAACAAAATATGATAAAGATACGCTGCGATTACCTATGCACCATTAGGTGCGGAAAGGGAATGATGATGATGATATTTTGTTAAAATAATTGTGTAATCTTAATGATAAATTGAAAATAGTTTTAAAAAATAAAAATTTGACTATCAACGGCAGTAGGTAACAAATTTGGTACAACAGAGAGGGAAAACATTTTTGAGAAGGGAATATGGAAGTCTAGGCATTTAAAGGGATTATTCCAACTCCAATTTTATTTTATTTAATACGTTTATGTTCATTACAACATTATTTAAGGCATACATAATACGAAAAAAAAAAATTGTACAAATTAAATGTGATAAAAAAGTTAAAAATAAATACCCAGTAATTAGAGTAAAAGGAAGCTATCCTTCATGAACTTTCTTTCAGTGATACGAAATATGTCGATATCCGAAGAGATATGGTTGAGTAAAGACGTAGCTCTGCCTACTGGCATTACCATTGGCAGGCTGGTTCTGCAAGCAGGGCTGCTATTCCAAACGCTCTCGCGGCCATAGAAAAGGCTTTTAAAGCGCTTTTTACATACTAAATACGCGCTTTAAAGGTGTTTTCTGCGGCCGCGAGAGCGTTCGGAATAGCAGCGCAGAAGGATAAAACAGCTTTGTTTAAGGTAGATATTAAGATCATAAAGTAAAATACTCTCCATTACACCTAAGTTCGTAATGCCACGGATCAATCGGAAAAAATACATGAGCAAATATGCATTTCTTCTTTTCTCCAAACTACTTTATCCAAGCATTCCCAGTGTGAAGTATGACAGGTACAACCACGGATATTGAAGGGAGACCCTTAAGCCCACCATCCACCCGCAGCTGTTATAGAGTCCTGGGGGACTCTCTGTCAGCTGCGCATAGAGGAAAGTTTATATAAATATTCTTAAGGAATATGCAGATTAAGGAGGGGGGAGGAGGACGTATGGACAGAGGCCAACACGTCGTCCCCACCCCTCAGGATCCCCTGAATGCCTCTTTTTTTTATTCAAAAAAATATGTTCACAAACAATTTACATAAATAAACGTATCCAAATATACAAAAACATTTTCTTATAACTATAGTAACATAACAAACATAACTTACACAAAACATAAGTAAAAACACGGATATTTACAATAAGAGAACGACTTTGGATAAAGAAGGACTCCCTGAGTGCTCAGAGGCAGAGGATCCGAATACCACCCCCGTAAGGGGAGGACAAAACAAAATAAAGTGTGCGTTCCGCTCGGAAGGAAGCACAGTCCCAACTGAATGAGGAACAGTTGCCTGCCACAGGAACAGTTGCCTGTCCCACCATATTTTACCCACCTAGGCGTCCGTACAACCACGGATAGTATCCGCACTCCCTTAAGTAAAGATACCTCAGAAATTTCTTCTGAACCATCTCCAGCATAACAGCATACTTCAACTCGTGGGCCGCCCAGATCAGACATCCACACTCAAGTCTGATTCGCACCAATGAGTTATAGAAAAGGCCAAGAACACGAGTAAATGGCCACTTTACACACTGTAACATTTAACATTCTGCCTATGTTTGAACATCCACACTTCCTAAACTCTTCCATCTGCTGACTTTTGTGAAGTAAAAGAGCTGAAACTTTTGTTCATGTGGGTGAGAAATCCACCCCGTCTACAGACACTTTAGCTCTAGCTTTAGCTCACTCAAAACATTGTACTAGGTACGTTTGTAGAGACGGATGAATCCGACGGTTGTTATTATCTACACACGCCGTCGTTCTTTAGTGGTAAGTGGTGAATTGTAGCTCGGCCCGCCGAATTATTCGCCATCTGTTCTCGGATAATGGATTCTCGTGGCACGCGCAACTGTCCGCATCTGTGTCCAATAAATGGTACGCTCACAATAACCGTTTACTGTGGTGATACTCATCTGTCAGAGGGGTAGAGCTACAAGCTACAAACCACACCTGCCTGTGGGTAATAATTGCCATTTTTCTGTCGCCCCCTGACCCGACTGTATTGACATCATTGTACATCTGACTTCTACTATATAGGCATTTAAATTTTATCAACACCTTTACTGTATTCGAGGGTACTTCACACAACACACCACACACAAACCGCACACGCAGCTGATGCATTTTTGCAATGATGTGGAACATAAATTACTGTCCATTTTTCAATGTTATAAATAATTAACTACCCTCGGTATAAAGTCTTGATATTTTTAAACAACTGCATGTTTCAAATATAAATTTCCTTTTTTTTAATTAGCTGTAAGTGCTAAATATACATAATATTAATTTGATCACACGTGTAATTTCTAAGAAATAAAAATGAATAAAAAACAAATGTTCTCGATTTCAAATGCTTCTATTTTTGTTACTATATTGGTAATATCATACTGTCAAAATCTGCTATTTATCAAATCTTCTAAGAGCAACTTTTGTTTTTATACCCCAATGTCCAAAATGTGTAGATTAGTCAATTCGTCACACAACTTGGAATTCTTTGAGACAGATCTTCCGGCTTTTTGTAGGTCCCTTCGCCACTAAAACAGTGCGGGATGAAGATGGATTGGCATGGTTTAGGTCGCAGCCTTATAACCTGGCCATGTTTATGAATATATTGCGTACCGTTTTTATTGCCCTTGTTTGTCTTTGCTATATAGTTTTATGTTCTTTTTGTTCGGTTTCTTGTACATGTTTTTTCATATAACTGTTGTAATTGGCTAAGGTCATATATATTATAAATAAATAAATACTGTCTTATATTCCCCTTCGATTTGAATAATGATTCTTAGGGTAGGTAGTACTTTAGTCACGCAAAAAATAGTACCAATCATAATCTGGTATTCTACAATCTTACAAGCCCATTTAAAAAATGTACACACTATGAAGACTTTGTTTTTGTGTTTTTTTCCGGATATGCCACAATTTCGGTTGATCAGGGGAGCAGAAATAGAGTAGGGTAACTCTGCGCTTGTACAAGTCAGGTGTCTCTACCTGTCCGCTGAAGTAAATAATAGGGGATGGACGATTCAGCTGGCCCCACTACCACCATTCTGCTCTCCTGGCCACCTGTGCCGCGTGGTGGGTTTGCATGTTAATTAATAATACTCGTCATTTAAATGAGTTTTTTGCTGCTAGAAAATTTTAAATCTCATTTGCCGCGACGCGCGCCGTGTTTGGTATATTTATTTACTATTTAAATGCCCGAAGCGCTAATAATTGCCATTTTATTGTTGTTACTAGACTGAATTTAACTATAATATGATATGATATTATGATAAGATGAAGACATTATTTTACTGTTGAACTGAAAAACAATATAGATAAGAGTATTTTAATTTCGGTTACTTCTTTTTAAATATGTATTATTATTTATGTTTCTAGGCTTTTTTCCGTGTAGAGAGCGATCAATAAAAAAAAAACAGTTTTATTATTTGTGTGGTGAGCTTAATAAAATATATTTAAGTTTTGACTCACGAAATAAACAAAATCAGTAATTGAAAACAAAACAAAAACCTCGTGACATAAATTACCTATAATAAGATTTTTCTTATTCGTCTTATAATTTTTTAATAAATTAGCATTGTGGTGGATGAAATATTAAATTGTAATTTTTAGCGAGAAATATCTTCTTCTTCTTCCAAGTCGGTCCCTCAATGCTGAGGATCGTGATCACCATAAACACTTCTAATTAGTCTGTTCCACTCCAGTCTGTCCTCAGCCCGACGAACTGACTCGTCAAATTTTAGCCCCGTGGCCACCTTTATTTGGTCTGTCCATCGATAAATATAAACGTTCTTATTTTTTTACTTCAATATATTTTGGTGGATAAAATATTGTTGTAATTTTTAGCGATAAATATGAACGTTCTTGTTATTTACTTCAATACAAATTTTAATTTTGGGGCTATTTTCAAAGAGTTGTTAATAACTTAGTATTATGATTGTAGAGCGGGTTCGAGCCTCGGACCACTGATCCGTGTGGCCGCGACACTATCCACGGGACGGCAACCCGACTCAATTTATTATTTTCGTTGATAATTTTAGCCTAGGTGATTACTAATTTCAACTAATTTGAGATTGGAATCGAACTTGAGGCCATATTCATGGTAGAAAACCACGCATGGCTTATGTGCAGGTATACTTATTACACGGAACTGTAAACCCGATTAAACTGTCGTAAAGCTGTGATAATCTTATAATGCGCGTGGTATGAAATAGTTCCTACTCGGTGCCTTCAGCGCGGCTGCCTGCTGCAACAGGTGTCTCGGCGCCACCTGTCCCCCCCCCACTGCCCCCGCCCCCGCCATCAGGCCTACCCCACACGCACACGCCCGCACGGCCTACCTGCGGTGAGAACTATTCATTATCTCAATCGCTCGGATGCTCGCGCAACCTGTAAAAAGAAAAGGATTAGAAGTAAATATGTATGTGAATTAAAGGTCGCGATGTCGAAATTTGTTGGCGGAAAACCCAGTCGAAACGCCAAAAAAATCTACTATTTGAGACTCAAAATAAAGGTAGGTGCAAAATATTACCTTTTGTATTATATGTACGTACCTAAAACATGCAGTAGATAAAGAAATTGTATTTTTTGCCAATAAACCGTGATTATTATTATTATTATATTATATTAGCGGGCTTATTGCTTTTGGTAGTATATTTCAACCAACCAAAAGCAGACTGGTATAAGTACTCAAGATTTGCACTTATCGATTTTTTTACAGCTACCAAGGTATTTTTTTATGGTATAGTGCATGCACCTACATATACATAAAATATTTATTACTTCTAAAACTACTTCCATAACATTTTGCACGATGAGGAATACTAAGTACTTATAGTAATTTTTCAGATGTTTTCCTAAATGTCTTATTGGTGTACATTTTACTTAAATATTTTATTACATGAACCCTGCCATCTGCCATATGATTTTAGTAAGCAATCAAAGTTTTTTTTTTTGTACTTTTACAATATAATTTAACTATTCATTATCGAATATGTACTCAGCCGTCGTATCGGCGGGCGTCGGCGTCGGCGTCTTCGGTCTTTAGTGACGCATAACCCGATGAATAAAAATATAATTTTCTATGCCTGAACTTTCGTTTGCCTTTTTAATAATTGAATGTATCTTTTATAGGTGACTGACTATAGTAACTTTTAATAAAAGACAATAAAAACTCTATAAACCACAAATTGAGTTTTTGAATATTGAAACGGAATTATTATTAATACTAGCATATTTATTATTAAAGCTTTGTTAATACTGAATTTTATACAATCCGATATCTGGTTTTTGTTTATTAAAATAAGAAAAATCATTTGCGATATGTGCTATCAACAAATATCATAATTTTATTATGAATCCAAGTTTTCATCTCTGGGTTAAAAGTTATTCTCAATTTTATCTACAAAGTAAAATTAAGTTTTCTGTTTGAAAAATATTATATATTTAAAAAAAAATCCAAACGTGTTCAATTACAGGTTACCGAAGAAGATATATTAATGTTCATACAAATATATACATATTTGGGCATAAATATTGATGTTAGTTTATACCGTCTCGATATGTAGCGATGAAAATAGCGTTTATAATCGCGACGTTGAAGCTTTTTTACTTTCAAGGCCATTTAATCAAAATTCATGAAAAATCATCAATGGACACCAGATTTAATGTCTTGCTGAATTTAAACTGTTCAACTTAGACTATACCCATCTTGTTTACATTCATGTAAACGCGTTGCAATAATAAATAATGATATAATTCGTAAACGTATAAACTTGCTAGTTAATATATCGCACATTCGATAAAATAATGTCATAACTAAAAAAAACTTATTTTTAGGTTAACTACACGGAATAAATTATTTCAACTATCTTCATATCATGTTAAATGCTAAACAATGTATATAATTCCAGCTTTACGATTTACCCGCTTGATGACCGTATGACACTTTTACACGAACTCACATTTGAGCCGCCGCCGTTCTAAATCTTAAGCGTCATATTTTAGCTATATTTTTATGACAATAACGATTATCAAAAATGTAAAAGCATTTTTAAATCAAATCAAAATATACATGACATATCGGTACGGCTTTAAAGGATAAAAAGAAAAACATAAAAACTCATTGCTTATTTCGCTTTTAGGCTCTTTAGGTAATTCTTATTTTTTGAGTTATGACTATTTTATCGGACGGGCAATATGTTTCCTATATATGTAAGTATTACGTATGTAATATTTATATTTTTCAACACGTGGTGTACCAACCATATCAAATAATGCATATTTATTACTCGTCCATAAAATGTATATTGGTCAGTGCTATAGATGCATAAAATTTAAACTTAACAAATTGAACTTCGCTAATAATGATTATTTTCCCACTTAACGTGTAACACGTCCTTAACTCGCGTCAAAATCTACGAAATAACTAGCGGCGCGTTTTTATGATTTATTTTTAATGATCGTCTATCTTCTGGTATTTCGTGATGCGATGGTCTACAGTCTACTACTAACCACTAGCGGTGAACACCTGGCAGTGTGGTAGGCTGGTGGGCTGGTGGGCACAGGCAGTAGGAGAAGGCACTCCAAACCAATTATCTATCGATTACAGCTTCCGTTCCACATTAGCTAACTTAACGCTCTCGACTAAACTATTAGTAATCTTCTGATACTTTGGACGCCTTACTACTTTATACCCGAATCAAAAGAGAATTCCTTTGATTTATATTATGGAAACAAATTATTTGGGAAGAGTTATTTTACTGGGCATTTAACTAGAATCCACTGAACCCAAAACTTCTTAAAAAACATGCACCTGCGCTTTGCAAATAATTAGCCGCGAGGAAACATGCATTATTGTGTCTCATCTGAAAGTCATATTTTTTTTGTTATGTTTCAAGTACACACATACGTTTTACAAAGCAAAATGATTATCATTTTTACATAAAGAAATATCAAAGTTGCGTTTTTCTTAAATCTGAACTTAAAGTAAGTGCAATAACGTCAACATCTTCAATGTTCTCACGAGTTACACAAATAATAAATAAAAAAATTATATACGTTTACATAATTAACAAGCTAAAAATAGTTGTCTACAGAAATCACTACATCCCAGTAATTGGTATCAACATATTATAAAGTGATACATAATAGTTTTAATAAATTTATGTGAAATTAGTTAAATAATTAAAATTATGAAAAAGTTTACCTCTGTGCTCGACTGTTGTGAGTATTATAATAGCATACAACTTGTATCGTTCTAGCAACTTTGTAATTAAAAAATTGCTTCTAATGAAGATACAGATGTTATAATATTATATTATAATAGATATCGTACATAAGACACATGTGATTAATAAGCAAAAATGACCTTAGGGAATCGTTTGACCCGAAACGAATATTATTTATGAACGAGCAGTCGCGAGTCAATCTCTATTGACCCTCTTGATCCCATTTATTAAATAGAAAAATAAAAATTAATACAGCAATTCGGGAAATGTTAGCTTTAAGATGCAAAATATATAATATGATCTGCCGAATTGGCGCCATTTGTAATGAAGATGTTAAATGGCGAATAAATTAATAATAATTTAAAAATTAAATTCTTCCCCCTTTTACTTACAATCTATGTTTTTTACCAAGTCAAAATACCTATGTGAAATTACTGATTCTTAGTATTTTCTATTTGACTAAAATTGAGTGTATCTAAATTACGATTTCAAAATGACTAAAAGCTTATAAATCAGACTCTGGCTTTGTTACCAAACCTTGTATATATATATATATATACGAGTATATTCTCAGCAAATTAAGATCGGTATTAAAGTGCACTTAAAATAATTTGTAATATTGCCCACAAATCAAAATGATATTCAAATCAATTTGTAAAATACGCAAATTAAATAAATATGTGATATTTATCGTAAAATAAACAGTAATAAATAGAGATTTTTATAATCTTGAGGGAAATAGGTAGGTATGTACTTTTTAAACGAAATTTATTAATTGAAATGAGAAGATGATTACTACATGAGTTTATGGCTGCTTCACTAACGCCGCAAGAATATATGGCCGATACAGTAAACAATATCATATCACTGCATACTGCATTATAGATTATGCGCCGTGTCCGCATTACAAATACAAAAAGCTGGCGCCTCCGTCAGTTGTGTCGCCGCCATGCGCCATACTGCCCATACTAAATGTACATACACCATACACACGAGTACGCATATATGTAGATACTACTATAATATACATTATATGCTTCACGTAACACCATGTCTGCTTACACTACTCTCAGTACTTACACATGTTAGACGTGGGTACATTCTTTATACGGAAGATGGTTATTTTTTTTTAGAGTCTGTTATTGGTGATTATTGATTTTGCTCTTCAGTTTCCGTACTAGTCACGGAAAAATAATTAGCATTTTAATTCATTTACCAAAGCAACTGCTAAAAGATCCGTATAATTTGATTGATTTCGAAAAATTTAATCACAATGAATAATTAGTTCTGAAAAGTATAACAATCACGTTCGCCGAAATTAATTCGGAAAAGGATACATTGAAAGTAATGCAAAGACAAATATCGCATTCTCAAATAAATGTCGTCAACATATTATCTAAAGATGAGAAGAAGGAACTCGGATAAAAGATTCTTAATTTATTCCGTGCCCTCCAGATAACGCTCGGCAACTCGGCGCAGTGAAATAATCGTCCTGAAAATTCTGAAAACTCTAAAATCTCGTAACTTAGCGATACTGTGATATATATAAATTGTGTGAAATTAGAATAGCAATGTACAATATGTATTTTTCTTTTTTTTTATTAATCAACATATTTCATAAATGGTACTTTTTTTAAAAATTCTATACAAATCAACGTTTATACATCTAGTTAATGTTATAACTGTAACTCTCCGAAAAAAGAGACTAACTCATGCGCTTGGAGAGTGACTTACACTGTTATAGTTATTTATTTATTAGAATTTATATAATTTTGAATATACGAGTACACGAGAAAATAAATAAAAACTTATAGGATATAAAAGGAAAAACAGAAAATAATAATACATACATACTAATTAAAATTGAATGCAGTTACACTTGTTTAAAAAATTTCTTTAAATTTATTTTGAATTTATTTATTGATGTATTAGTTTTAAAAGTTTTTAGTTCTTTGGGGAGATTATTTTAATTTTTGGCACCTTTGAAGACAAAGCTATTTTGACCATAACTTGTGCGGAATTTAGGGATTTCAATATTATTTTGGTACCCGAGTGACTTATTCATCTCAATTTATTTAATTTTCTTCTTTATAAATTTGTATAATAGATTTTATTTTATAAATAGTGTCTACTGTATAAACTTAAAAATATTTTTATATCGAATTTCCATATTGAATGTTGAGGGTTTCTTTAAAATTACTTAAATAATTAATCTTTGTACTATTTTAAGAGGGTTATTAAACCTAATGCTAACTCAATAATAAATGTGAATGGTAATGAAATGAAATAAAAATGGCAATAATGGCCATCACTTGTCGATAGTCCGTGTCCGTTCCGTACATAATCCACCGAAGACCGAGGATACGATCACGTTCAATCGGAGACACTATAAAAACGGAAGCGAACAGATATTCCCGAAGCCGAACTTTTTCTGTCTCGTCTCGGAACTTACATAATGCAATTCGGAATTCTTGACGAGTATTCCACCGCATCAAATCACCGCCCATCTCCTCGTGAACGTGCCGTTCGATTGACATTCAATTCTTTCTGTCGCATACATATACATTACAAATGCTAAGCATTTTAAAAATAAATTATTGACATAAAAAATAAAGAATTAGTAAAATATTGTAAAAACGCAAAACCTACCTCTTCTCATTATCATTTAGTAAATTTGTAGTACCTATTTGATGACAAAATAATTATTTTGACGAAAACATTGTAAGTACTTATAAATTGTCAGTCAAATTAAAAATAATATTCATTGAATCACTGTGTAACGTGCCTTTAAGGTATTTTATAATCAAAATGTCGCCATAATGTTTTATTATAATATAAATATTATGTATAAAATGTATTTATTTATTTGTTTATTTTATTGGGTAAACAAACAGTATGTACATAAATATTGACAATTTCTTTGTATATTAGTGTAGAACACTCATGCACACACCAAAAAATTGTTTACACTGAAGCAATAATTTTAATTAAGTTAAATATAACAAATGTAATAGATAAGAAAAAAAATTAATTTATAAATTAATTTAATAGAAATAAATTTAATAGACATAAATTTAATAGAAATAAATTTAATAAAAATATATTTTTTAGACATTTTAATATCAATTAGAAAATATGTAATCAAGAATGAAGTATTTGTTCAAAAAATATTAAAGGCAAATTAACTACAAAAATATTTTTAGCGTTAAATTCATTAAAGTAACAAAATTGTTGAAGGGAGACATAAATTTATACAAAATATTTTTGAGGTTAAATTTATTTGTAATTGGGATTAATGTATTCTTTCTGCAGTATTTTGTTTTTGGTTGAGAAAGTGGAAAATAATATTTAAAGTTTAATTAATAAAAAAGGTTAAAAAAATTTCGAAATCATGACATATAATTACGATAACAATATCATTATTTATTGTTGTGTTTGTTGGATGTATATATGTGCAGCAATTATGCTTGTTTTACGTTCGTAAGAAACCTATATATGTAAAACCGTCTTTACAAAACATTGTCCGTAGGTACGTATTCATTGTATTCAACTCTCAAACTGGAGTTCGGTTATTTCTGTTATGTTATTCAGTATTGTTTGCATTAAGACTATACGGGTGCGTATGGTGTATTCATAAAATAAGCTCGTTAGTCTTATTTTCAAGATCAATATATTATCACTTCGTCACACCACAATCGGCAGAGGATTAGAAGAAAGAAGGAACAAACTGACTAACCGCAATCAAACCACACGGTAACGAGTAGGGTTTTGTAGTATCATGAGTAAGTGTGTAAGAACAAAGTAATAGATAAAACCTTCCGGATATTTTATTTAAATGGGATTTATATCCGGAAAACTCTTTTTAAGAAGGGTTTCTGGTCGTTTAAAATGCCGTCATCGGAAAAATTCCTTCACATCAAAATCGATAAACGGTTGCAGCTCTTGATTCACTAAAATCAACAAATGGATATATTGAAAAAATAAACTTTGAACCGACAAATAATTAATATTACACATCGTATAAAGCGCTCACTGATGACGGGTGGCAAGCCCCGTGAAAACTTTATTTAACCCTTACGCTGCTACGCAGTTTTTCAAGAATCTAATCAGAAATCCTCTTATTTATACATTTCAAAAATATTTTATCGAATACGTTGTTTTCCAAACACACTACTGTTTTATCAATTAAAAGCAATTCCAAGAAAAATCTTCCATTTCATAAATATCTAGTTCAAACTCAATGGAGTGAGCAAGATAGAAAATTCGTGCCGCAAATAGACAATTTTTGTACAGCGGTTGTAAACCCTTTCTAAATTGAAAATAAAAACAAACAAAACTGATCTCGTACTGCAATCTCAAGGCGCATTGTTATTATTGAAACGAAATAATTATGATAGTTTTTTTTGTTGATTGCGGGGCAAAGTGCTCTGTTATATATTATCAAACCTACCACTTCCATAAATGCATGCTAAACAAAAATTGAGTAAAATATATCTTGAAATTTGTAAACCGGTAAATGTACTAAGTGATATTATTTCTTGGTAGTTGTCATAATACAATTTTAATTAAAAAAATAATGTTTTTGTACAACTGTCTCACAAATTGATATCTCTTCTAAGAAAAATATTCCGTTTCACTAATAGCTAGTTCACGCATAATGGATTGAGCGAGATAGACAACAGTTGCCGAAATTACAAACAGCTGAGGTAAATTACATATTTTTTACATTTATATATATTTTTAATCTTACTTTGTTACTTTAACTAACAATTTAACTCTGCAAAGCGTCCTTTTTATAATGAATAAATTTACAAAATATATCATTCAAAATGATAACGGATAGTAAAAGTGATAAAGAAATAATAGTATCTCGCCGAGAAACTCAGAGGCTTAGCAGCTGAACCCATTCCGAAAGTGAATTAGACAATAATGATATTTTTTAAAGTGATAGTGATAATAATTTATAATATGACTCTTACGAAGAGCACGAAATCAAAGAAGCTTTTTCTGAAGTATTTTTGGATCAATATCGAGCTGATATACCTCATTTAAGTTTTCTTTGTAGAATAGTTTGTAGAATAGAGTTTGTATAGTAATAATTACGTTTTGTTAGTAGAGTAATATTTACTACCTAATGAACAGCTAAAACATTTTGATTTCCCATTACTGTGGGTACCCATTATAATAAATTAACAAATGATTTTTTTAATATTCAAACCTCCTAATTGACGATCATTAGGTTCCATGGTGAATTATTTTTATGTTTTATGGCTCTTTACTTATTTGTTTATATTCTTAATTATGGGGTTTTCCGGTGATATAGGGACCTCACTAGATAAGAATTTTTATATTAAAGGTAAAGTATACAATTAGTTATTCATTACGGAAGTACATCAATATTTTCGTAATCACTGAATCGGGTTTAATAGCGGGGAAAACACCGAATATAATTATTTTCCTCAGATGTCATATAAGTGATAAAAAATCTTACTATTAACATTGATTTATTCTTTATTTCACTGTTTCTGGAATGTAAAAAAATCACTGTTTCAGGTCCCGACTAGCTAGAAGTTTCCTGTGTTTAGTCGTTTCTATTTTCTTTAAAGCACTGTGAATTTAAACATCACAAGTAAATTTATAATGAGTATGTTTAGTGGTTTAAAAAAATAAATTGTTAATAGACGAACCTTTTTTTTCAATTTTTATGTATCGTATTTTCAGCGCTACGATCTTTTAAAGTTTTGTATTTCTGACATTAATCCGCGTGTGACGTCGCAAGGTATCTTCCGCTTCTTCTCGGTTAGTTCTGTTGATTGGTTTATTGACGATTAGCAAACCGGAAATCTTAAACAACCCTCTTATCATTGGTTGATTCATATGAACAAGTGACGTCGTTCAAAGTTGTTCGTTTTCATTAAAATATTTTAAATTATTTTTTATTCATTTTCAAGAAACTTTGCTGTACAATTTAATGCTTAAATTTTTACTGCGCGCAAGAAAATATTTTTTGTATTAAATTTTCCGTAGGCCTGAAATAGGTACGAAACTAAATAACAACCCGTCGAATAAGTAATTTTTATGTTTTGAAAATGTTTTATACCACTGACAGTTAAGTGCAACAAGCAGTTCCCGAATTCATTTACCCTTTTGGGGATTATGACGTCAGCATCAGTCTAGTTAGAACTTTATGATAGGGATTAACAACAACGATATATCGTTGTTTAGCAGTATAAGGGTTAAAAAATATTTTTTAATAAACATATAATATAACAATGTTTATGCATTACATTTCCAAGAGTCGATGAGTTACACAACTCATTGTGGGTAAACTTATATTTTCAATTTATAAAACATAACATCTCTCAAGAACTCTTCTCTTCCTCTCCTTTTATGTCATCATTCCTATTGAAAACTAGTGTAAAATTAATGAATTTATTTTATTCATTTTTTTAATTATTTTTATTCATTTATTAGTTTATACATACAATGTTACAAAAATGGCACAATAAACACTCTGGCAAATTCTGCTTGTACTAGGAGTGGGCTCAGTATATGAAGGGTCGGCAAGCCAGATATACACATATTGCTAGTTCTATTCTATCTATTTTTTTCACTGTGGTCACATGAAGCCTAGCTTTATCGCTATCAGCTGGAAGGGTAGTCATGTGCCTGAACATCCACGAAATACAAGTCCAGCCAACAGAAGACGGTGTCAGAACTTTATAAAATAAGAACACAAGAGAGATTGCTCTTTTTTCCGCGCCGACGGCCTGTCGACGAATACGCGCCGTTTCATCACTAGGGCTCTTGATTATAAATTGTTCTTACCTCTGTAAACTCGGTGAAAAATAAATCTCATGTAAGTAATCTTCATAGCGTATTATTTAATAAACATGACCTACTTAATTCTAAATAACTGCCATGAACTGATAATTTAGTTAACAACAAACCTGCAACGGACCTGCTATTCTTGGTAACAAAAGTCTGCGGTGTATGCAAGGGAAGCGCTTTGCAGATGAATGCGATAAATCGAATGTGATGGTTTCTGAAAGAAATGAAAGTATGACTAAATGTGAAATCACTGTGAACGGGGTTATACTGAAACAGGTAGAGAAATTTGTGTATCTGGAAAGTATGTTTAGTAGGGATGAAATAACTGAGAAAAATATTGAAAGAAGGGGAAATGCCGGGAACTGGGTGAACGGTGCACTTAAATAAATGTTATCGCAAGAGACAAAATTATCAGTATAAATTGGAATCCTGGTGCAAACCCTGATGTATGGGAGTGAAGTAGGTATGGACTTGGAAAAACAGGGATGAAAGTAGGCTCAATGCTGCCGAAATGCAATCTCTCGGGCGAATGTGTAGTAAAACTATGAACGATATATGCACAAATGTCGAGATCCATACATTATGTAAGGCTAAGATAGCATTATCGACAACATCAAGATAGGAGCTCTGCGTTGATTTGGACATGTAGAGCGAATGGACAGCAAAGGACGGCTAAAAATGATGCGAATGTTGATGGATGCAGAAATAAAGGAAGACCGAGAATGACATGGCATGACCAAATCCAACAAATATTTGAAGATGGACTTGACTATAGTCGAAAAAATCGGCGCGCGTGCATACGTGCGCGAGGAAACGAGATATGTATGCAAAGACAGAGTGATATGGCGTTCTATCCTCTCTGCTTACTCTTACGGGGAAACGGCGTGATGGTTTGTTTGAACTAATATCAAATCTTATCCCAACACGACAAAAATATGGCTTTTATTTTAGATGGTTTGTTGGAAAATATTACCTTTTAGTAATTAGACTAATTATGTGCGAATAAAGTTTGTATAAGAAAATAAATAAAAATATGAATGTTTAAAAAACTAACACAAAGTACCTAAAAATCATTCAAAATTATTATTCATTGCTGAGAAATTTTATTCCCATCTCCATTTTTCTTTAGATATAAATCTACAGGGTGTTCTTTAAACCCTGTCACATCCGAAACCACAATGATCAGTATGAGCAAGAAGACATTAAAATATTTTTTGGCACATTAAAATATTTTTTTAGAACGACTAAAATCTTCAAAAATAAAATGTAGAAAAAAACAAATGGCTGCTTACTTCTGCAGGAAAGAAACGAGGGGGGGGAGGAGGGAGTCTGAACCGCAAGGCCGCGCCCCCCTCGCGTCTCCCCTACAGAAGTAAGCAACCATTTGTTTTTTTTCAATATTTTATTTTTTAAGATTTTAGTATTTCTAAAAAAATATGTTAATTTGCCAATATGTCTTCTTTCTCATACTGATCATCGTGGTTTCGGATGTGACAGGGTTTAAAGAACACCCTGTATATTTACGCGTGTCTGTCCATGTTCAGTGCCTGCCCAGACCTGGGGCCTGGGCCCCGATTATAATGGGAAGTTAACATTTATCTTCAATTTTATCTACAAAGTAAAATTAAGTTTTCTGTATGAAAAGCAGAATATGCATACAATTTTTTCTTCTAAACATGTTCAATTAGAGGTAACCGATGAAGATACTTTAAATGTTTGATACAGTTTCGTACACAAATAGCGGTTTTGCTTTATAGAACTTCCCATTGTAATCGAGGCGCTGGTCACTGGTTACCTATACCTACTGGCTACTGATCAAGTGGTCATGTGGTCATGTTATGTGTCGTGTGTTTTTGTGCCACAGTACCATTCCCATTCCACAAATAATCGCCCCCGTCTGCAGCTGTATATACGGAAGACGGAAGACGTTCGCAGCGTGTACCCTGTCTGTAATGATTGACACTGCCGTAACATGTTAGAGCTAGTTTATTTCACACTTTACTTATTACTCACACTTGCCGCCTACGCGACCACCGCTTGGCACTTATTTCCAAAAAATAAATCCAAACTAATGGCAATTTTTACGTTTCACCATATTTTAATTTCGTTACTATTAAATTAGTCGTAAACGATCGTGCCAGAAAAAAATGATTTACAAAGAGTTTTTATTTGCCTTGCTCCTTCGATTCGAATTCGAAATCTGCAAAATTAACCGGTCCACAGGCGGGATCACAACTTGACTCAAATATTAATAATTTATCAACGTGAAATCAAACGAATAAATAGAATTACTTAACTACCTGCCTTTATATATATGTATATTATTTTTAATAAAAAGAGAAATACTTGAGTTCTTATATTGACTCAAATATTTAAAATTTCAGATCATTTCGTAAAAGTCGTTAATAACTTGTGCTGGAAAAATGGAAATCAAGTTGTGGTAGAGTGGGATTTGAGCCTTGGACCTTTGGCCCGTGAGTCTACAATACTACCACGGGACCACAACCCGGCTCGATTTTGAATTCGAATATTCGAAGTTCGAATTTGTATTTATTTATTTTAACCCTTTTTTTACCTGTACTGAATTTTTTTATTTTTACATATTAAAGGGGGGGTTTATTGCCTTAAGGCAATTTCTTACAACCTACAGTACCCACCCAAATGAGATAAATAATAAATTATATTTTGGTCACTCTTAGTGCCAAAACTGCCAAACGCTAGAAAACTGCTCTTTGTTTAAAATTGCCGTTAAAATATTTACTGCACGTATTTTATTTGAATAAAAATAAAACGTTTTTAAATATGGCAGAAATTAAATAAGCGCAGTCTTCAGATTGCATCCTGATTATTCCTTTTTGTATTTTGCAGTAAGAAGTGCTCTTTTCGTAACCACGAGAACTCCTCGTACGGACATTATGCAGAGTTCGATAATTATGTGTGTTTTATTAATATACTAGCGGACCCGACACACGTTTCCCTGCCCGAACGTAGGCTTGCCGTTATTAGCTTGTTGAACAAACGTTTTTTCGTAAATAAGGACACACGTTATTTATTTTTGACATTTTAGAGCTATTTATATATTCGTAATAAGGGTTATTTTTTCGTTTTATCTCCTCATGTGATTGGCTAAAAAGTTTCGTTGTGCTCAAATTAAAATTGTGCAAAAATCACTGCTCTAGTGCCACAATCCAGGAAGAAAATACGGGAATACATGTTAATGAAGAAAAGTCTGACTGCATTTTACTCTGAGCCCTCTAAAATTAAGACACTCAACTCATGTCCAACGCTAATTTAGTCATTATTTAACCGTTAGCCAGATTTTAACGTGACCTTGACATTTAATTCGAAATGAAAGGAAAAATCACTGATTGTGTCGTGAAAACGTGCAAAAACTGTTAGGTTAAAAGAAAAAAGACTTCATTGATAAGTACCCAGGTACGTGTTTATGATTGATTCAAAGAGTGAATTATAGTAGCTACGTAGGTACTTGTTTATGGTTGAATTCCAAAACATCAATTAATTGTTTTGAAATATAACATTCTTTTTGCGACTGTCAAACTCTGGTCTACTTACAAACAGTGGTGCACTTCGTATAAGTATCCGTTTTTAAAAAATGTATCAAAAGGCAGTAAAAATTATTGAGGCATTACTAAAAATCTATTAATAATAAATTGATATGTAGAAATTAAGAAATTGTAAGGAAAGTAATCAATTCAGTATCCATTATGTATAATTGTTGTTTGTAAACGTTAAAATTCAAACTCTTTAAAATACAAAAAAACAACATCCTCAAAATTTTTCAAAATATGCATTTCAGTAGCATTCGACTTGCATTCAACATTCAGTTGCATTCAACCCTGGAAAATCGATGAAAACTTATATACGCTTGTAACTTTTTTTATACTCAACATATTGAAGATGTTATTGTTTGTAAACCTTGAGAACGGGAATTAGAAAATTTTGCAAAAAACCGCACGTAAATCTGTCAAGCCATTTTCGAGTTTTTGCGAGACACAACAAGGCGATTCAATTATATATATTTAGATAGATTTTTTTAATACTTTCGTAAGTATGTTTTAAAGTAATCTTTTCTCAATAAACTTACTGTTGATTTTGCCGGTCACTGGTATCGTTCCTAGTACTAAAAAAATCACATACTTTTTTCAGGTGCTTGAAACGCGTCAGAAGATGGTGACTCACGTTATTCGTAGGTACGGTTCATCCGTTTTTTGACACCTTTTTTCAGTCTCATTATTTATATGAATAGCACTCAAGGATTGTGGGCAACACGACACGACGCACAGTGTTTCGTTTCATACAAGCTAGAAACTAAAAATTCTGAATGTACTTTTAACTCACGTATGCGATTCATTTAATCCTAAAAAGAGGTTTTTTTTATTAAATATGTAATAATAATTATTTTTATAAAAAATATGTCACATTTTGTTATTTAATAAACGAAATAAATTTTCTGGAAATTGATATCTGCATCCAATAATGTATTTAAGGATCATAAATAATTGAAATTTTTACTTTAATTCTATTGACTGATAAATCGGTCAACCTATAAAATAAATCATTGAAAATTATATTAGATACTTGGGCATAAAATAAAGATTTCACCCGAGAGAACTAATCTGCCTTCACTTGTTTTGTCAGAATAACCATTTTACAGCTGATTTTATTATGTTAAACATGACAACTGAAAGGGTTTAAATAAACTTAAAAGTTTGACATTGTAAGGAACACAGAAGTGAGGCAACGGACACAGCAACCCTTGGTATCTACTGTCATCCAAGGCGTTTTGGCTGGCAAGGCCATGTACTACGTATGCCTTCCGAGAGCCTTAACCATGCTTGCCTATGTTACAAGGCATCAGGTTCTTGGCGTCCTGGTCGTCCACTGTTGACAATTTGTGGGCAGTTTGCGTCAGAGTTGCGGTACGTGGACTTAACTTGGGAGGATGTACGGGAGGTCGATAGCTTGGCCGGAGGCAGATTATGGAATCCATATGCTCCACATAGGGAGCGGATATGGTATGATGATGATAAAACTTAAAGGTTTTTAAATAAAACATTTGTTATAAGTGATTTTCAAATAGATGTATTTTGAGAAATATAAAAAGAGAATGTAATGTAGATAAGCCAAAATAATAAAATTCTTATCGAGAAACTCTATTAATACTAATAGAGTTAATTTCACTGGGTTTGGCGCCACAAATATAACAGGACATGGTTGACTTATTTTCAGCCAAAACGTTGCAAATTTTACCATCTGCCATTGTTAAAAGCATTTTAAATTTTATGGACAATACTACACCTCCAATATTAACATAAAAATTTTCAAGTTTTTCAATTGCACCTTGAAGTTTTTCGATTTCAGACTTAGTAGGAATATCAGTTTCTTTAGCGAAAATAAATTTAATAGGACGACAATAAGAGGTTGAGGAAGGGCTTAAATTTTGCCAAATTACTATATTAGGGTCATCATTAAGCCTTAGTTGTATTGGAACGAATGACATAATAAATAAAAATTCATCTATTGCATGCTCTGTGTGAAATTTCTGTTTATAATTACTATGTCCTGAGCTTCCATTTCCACCCCACTTGCATATAAGAGTCAGTACAGAACCTGAAGGAACTCTTTCTTTTAAGACTTCTGATTCTACATTTAGCAATCGTTCCACCGTATGATTTAAAATCGCTTGTAGCTGAATTTCTGCACTAGTTTCCGTTATTTTGACAAATTCCTCGCTCAGGCAACATGCTTCTTTTGCTTTTCTTAAACTATTAAATTCCGGATATATGATGTGGCCGGTTTTTATGGCATTTTTACGCATAACTTTGTAGGAATGCGAAGATAATTTACAGTCAACGTATAAACTTAGCGCTTCCTCAATTGTCAATGCCCGCTGTTTGTTTACTTGTTGACGTTCCCTACGTATTTTTGCTACTTTATTGGGAGTAGCTTTCAAAAATTTATTTAGGAGATCGGCAACTGTGCGTTTTCCTGATGCTCGAATAGATACCTGCGTGGCAAACGAAAGTTCTTCAGATGTCTTCGTACTCACTAAATCACGCACTTTTGTCCTTTTGCACTGATCACTGCATGCCCCAAAATCCTTTGCGGGCCTTCCAGTAGACGTAGATGGTTCATTCATGTCTACTGAAGGACTTTGTCGAAAGTTTTCACATATCAAAATATTTTCACTACCGTCGAGCCACTCAATTTTTTTTTTAACAAATCTATCTAGTTTACAGCCAGATTCGGTCCATTTTCTGCTTATATTTAAACAAATAAGCTTAATTTTATTTTTTAACAGATTTTCACCACTTGCACTGAGTTCACCGACTTCAAATTTACTAACAATATTATTTAACACTCCTTGAAGCCTTTCTTTCTTCGTCAAACTCTTCCACATCACGTACAATTCTCGCCTGTAAATCTCGTATCTGGTACCTGTAAAATACGAAAATAAGATAGATGCAACTTCGTGCGGTAAAATATCGAAACTGTAATGAATTAACAATAAATTGGTCTATTGAAAAATAAAAATAATATTTTGCTACTTTGATATACTCTCCGAGATAAATTCTCGAGAAGTTAGAAATTGATATTTTTTTAACTACTGAAAAATACATGAGTTAAATTATTGTTTTTTTTAAATACCTAAATGAAATACATTAAAATATTTAAAAAAAAACCATACAACATACCTTCCAAAATAGCTTCCATTTTTTTAAAAATCGAAATAAAAAACTTTAAACTTGATAAATAACCTTTACACGTCGGACGCCAAAATGCAAATAAATGTAATTAGGCTTTTAAAAACCAATTATCCGACTTTCATATTCTGGTATGAATCACCCTAAGCATTAATCACCCCAATTAGGCTTACAATCGTCACACTAACTATCTGGTAATGCCCCCATGACGTCATCGTTTAAGAATTCAAAAGTGACTTTTTATCTTGTAGCTTGTATGGGTCAAAACACTGTGCGACGCGACGTCAATCAGATACAGTAAAGATACTCGGAATACCAAGAAAATCATAGGTTTAATTATTATTACAAATATGTTTTCCCATCAATAGTAGTTAGAGATGATTGTGTTCAAAAACATATTCCCCGTCCATTGCACACTTTTTACATAGGAGACTACCTATCGCGCTGTTACAATTTATTACGGCGCAAAAATTATACATAAATATGAATTAATTAATTAACAATATCCAACTTTGATAGCGTTTAGTTAGAATTTTATTACAGAACGATTAATTCCATAAAAACGGGAAGTATTGGAAATGATTTTATTGAAATTTTTTGCTTACTTAAATTAATTAATTGAATACAAATCAAAACAGATGCCGATTCGTATCACAAAAATTCGATTACAATGAAAGAATTGCTTATAGATAGGTAAAACATTTCATTTTTAGCCCAATGTGCTAAACTTATAAAGGAGCGGACTAGGTTTACACAATATTCACTAAATTTTCAATTCAATTTGACAATATACCTACACAAATATTCATATTTATCTTTGGTAAATTCTCCGCAATTTTTTCATAACTTCATTGAATCTTCAAGATTAGCTAAAACAATGCCTAAAACCATATTTTTCAAATTCGGTACACATTAAAGTGAATTAATGAATGAATGAATCGCTGTTCGGCCCTGCCTAGCTGGCGCCACTAATCCCCCCTCCTGTGTCCCCTCTCCAACCCCTCCTCAGGCCTCCCGCCGTCCACTGTTAACCCTCTGCCCACGAAGACCATTATATTGTATTATAAACAAACAATAAAGGTGGCCGCACACGCGTCATCTTATCAGTAACAAACACTTTCAGTAATTAATGGTCAATCATTTCAGAGTCCAAACACGTAAAATTATTCACATTATTTTTCCAATAGTCGGAAGCTTAAAAGCTTGAAATAGCTGTTTAATGCACGTGTCCTATTGTGTATTTATTGTTCATTTTGTTTTATTCATGCGACATTTTGGAAATTTTCGTTTTACTATTTTTACATTCCAATCCACAACATCTCATAAATATAAACAATGGTTTTTTAATTATCAAAGTATTTTCCAACCAAAAATGAAAAAGGAACATATATAGTACTGATATCAATATATGTTAATAAATAATAAATTCATGTTGTTATTTTACCTTAAATCACACAACATGAAACAGTTTTTTTCCGTCCTTTCAATTATTAAATACTTTATTTTGGAGTCATTCGAAATAATAATCACAAAACTTAACATCTCAATTCATAACATCGTTTTATTGTACCTACGTTGATTATATTCGACATTTTTTTATTATATCTGTTCGCAAAATGTTAAATTATCTTCTTCTGATCTTGGCGAAATAAGATTCAAGAGATTTCGATTTCAGAATAAGGAATATGTATGGAAAGAAAGTCATGATTTAAGGCTGATAGAACCAGTGGTATATGAAACCAAAAACAGCAATATACAAATAAGGAATAAACATGGACAACCAAAATTATTAAAAATTAACAAAATTAACTAAAAGTTAACGATTTGTCGTAGGTACGTCCGTAAAGTTATAGTAGGTACTAAATACATATTTTTAATTTCTCTTCTACCCCAATCAGTTTGTCTAAAAGTTTAATCTCTCGAAGCACATGTTGATATCTCCATTTTCAGTCATTTTGACGCAACATTTCATAACTTAACTGCTAAAAAATAATAAAGTAATATTGTTTTAAAGCGGTGTTTGTCTTCACAAAATAACGTACCTATTGTAAGTGAACAGTAGGTATATTATTGTGTGAAGGTAGCATTGGTGGATAGGTTGCTCGTGTTCCCACATTCCTCCCGGGATCGGGGGGCGGAGGGGGCCCCCCGGCGCAGCGTGTCTCGGCGTCTCGGGCGGCGCCTTTGCCCATCACCTAAAAATATTCCCACCGACCCGACTGGACACCGCTGTCCCGCAACCGATGCCGGCCACTCGACAAAAAGCTCGGTTGAATATCTAACTTGATGTAAATATACAGCTATTATACGATGTTACTTTTTCTTCGCGGTCCGAATTTGATCTGTTTCAATACATCCGCCGTATGGAAATGCGCTACGTCTCGAGTCTCTCTCACACACAGCCAGTTCCCTGATCAGACATCTGACGCACACCGCTACACGCACCGCCCCGAATGCATAACTGTCAAGATTCTCCGGATCGGTTTTTTTATCTTGCCGATCGTCGGGATAACAGGTAAAAAGGTGTTATTAAATTTAGGAATTCGACTTCGTTAGCACTCACCTGTAGCGACTGGGATAACTCGACGGACGGGACATCTTGCGCACATACAAAACTTAGAGGTGTACATACTCGTGTAAATATAAAATACAGTATGCATCATCAACTACCAATATAAAACTACTACACACTCGTTACCCAAATATATTTCATAAAGATTATCATTGAAATTCTTCTAATTATTTGAGGGTTGAATTTTTGCTATATTATAATGTTAAGTAGCAGAAAATACCATACAGAGAGTGCTCGAAGAAGTTATCGCTCACTGATCTCAAATGTTTATTCAACAATTAAATCAAATCGTTGTTGTATTGTAAGGTCGATGTTTCTCTACAGTTGCAGTTCCTATTTATCCTATTATGTTTTATTTTACCTATCTACTTATGTTGTATCTTCGGAAACAGAATAATAAGACTATAAGATTTATGCGTTTGCTATTATGTATGGTGAATGGTGATAGGTACCTAAATGATACCCGATAAACAGAAGCGATAGACCGCTTTGCCAGACCGATAAAACAAGCAAATAGTTTTGCACACAATTCTCTCTCTCGGTCCATCCCACAACCCAATTCGCGGCTCACAGAAACAGGTTCTACGTAGGTACCCTTTTATGTAGTTATTAAATAAATGCGTTTTTTAATCCCCCGCATCTGCTGGAAAGTTGTGTGGGAAAGGAGCCGTCTTGAGGTTGCAATAATTACTATTTGTGTTTTTCAGAGTGTGGATTGAAAACACTCATTTCTCAACAATTTGCGCGTGTGTCACTATGGGAGCTTTTTTATAATCACGGGCCTTTCAAAGTGTCCGCAAGTAACGCTGTATAAAGCCGTCGATCAAAGGACGATGATAATTTCAATACTTTCAGAGGCGCGTCATTGGCGCCAAGACAGTTAGTTAGAATGGCCGAAATAAAATAAAATGAAACAACTAACAGATAATAAATATTTTTAAATATTATATATGAAACAACTGCGTCCCTGATACGCAGAGATACATGACATGTAATATATACCTTCGTACATAATATGGAAAAATATGTATGTAACTAGTTAGCGTAATGCCATCGGGCGCCGCCGTCGCCGTCTGAATCCGTCGGACATCTGGACTCCCTTGGCAAACCGCCACCCGCCGCCGCCTACTGTACTCTGCGCACATCTGTTTAACCATAAACATAACATCGCTTATTATCTGTTTACTCCTCTCTCTAATAATACAATGATATTTTTAAAAATAATAGCTTTATTTTAACGGCTTCCTGTTTTGTTTCAGACCTAGCGTCGCCCAAGACGCCCGAGAAGGACGCGGGCTTCTGTTCGGGAGGAGAGGATGACGACTCCGAGGAGAGCGCCCGCTCCAACTCGGACGACTCCGGCCTCAAGATGGGCTGCTCCGCCGCGGCCAGGAGCAAGCGGAAGGGGGCGCCGGCCGGCCCGGTCGCGGCCGACCCGCCCGCCAAGCGGGAGCGCTACTCGGCGGAGGCCTGGGCGGAGGGCCGGGTCCCGCCGCACCCCGCCGTGCTGCCGCGCCCGCCCGGGGGCTTCCTCAGCGTGGAGGCGCTCCTGGGTCGCGGCGCGCCCGCGGAGCCGGCGCTGCCCCCTCCGCCGCCGCCCCCGCCGAGGGAGCAACGCAACTACAAGAACATGACCCGCGAGCGACGGATCGAGGCGAACGCCCGCGAGAGGACGCGAGTGCACACCATCAGCGCCGCCTTCGACACCCTCCGGCGGTCCATCCCCGCCTACTCGCACAACCAGAAGTTGTCCAAGCTGTCCGTGCTCCGGATAGCGTGCTCCTACATCATGGCGCTGTCGCGGGTGTCGGCGGGAGACGAGGACGGGGCGGAGGGAGAGCCTTCCCTGGCCGAGTGTGTCGAGAGTGTTTCTAAGACTATACAGACTGAAGGCAAACTTCGGAAACGAAGAGACGATTAATTTTTCTCCCGACTTAATACGAGTGCCAGTCAATGAAGAAATAATTATGAATGACGTGAAAATCTCTTGAATCATCTTGACATAGTTTTCATTGAATCTCAATACCTTGCACAATCGGGTAATAAGTCAGATGGTGTCTTATAATAAATATATTCATTTATATTGTAACCGCGCGTGCATTAGGCTTTTATAATTAACACCATTATTTTCTCACTAAGTAACTTGATTCTAATTATTACTTTATTTTATTGTTAGTCTACAAGTTATTAAAGAAAATCTTGAATGTATATAAGTATTGATTTGTGACAATAATTCCTTCTCAGTCAACTGTCACTAAAATAATTCATTTCATCGTAATATATTTAACAGTTTACGGGTACTGTGTAGATATGTTTTTTTTTAAATATAAATGTTATCCTTCGTACTATATACCTACCCCATAAATAATACCTTACTCATCAAACTGCGGAATCAAATATTATTTTGTGCCTACTTATGTTCATGTCGCACTAATTTGGTTTTACAGAGTTATTAAATTTGGTTTGATACTAAAAATACTAGTTGTTAAAAACATAAACAATTTATACATCAAACGATTATAATAAAGGTTGTCTTGTTCATTACCTCGCATTTCGTAATATATAACTTTGTGGATTAACTAATACGTAAGCTTAATATGAAACCATTTTCTCTAGCATAATCAACACATAATTCAGTTTTAGAAAATCTTATTAGTAAAGAGTTTGGATTACAATAAAATCTAAAATACAAACAAAGCATTGATTTAAAATTATAAACCCATATATGGTACCCAGTAAAAATATTTTAAATATGTGATGATATTTCACAAAAAAATATGTAATTTTTTTCCGTTTTCATAAAATAATAACATTTTTAACAGTTGCAAATTTTAGTAAATAGTTCTCAATACCCGATCAACTTTGAATTTATTTAGGTAATCATTGTACAATTCATATTTGCTTTTTAAAAAAGTACTTAAATGAAGACCTTCTAAGTGTTCATTTTGTCAAAATTTTATTGAATTATACTAAAAAAATACTCACTTAATATTACCTTGAGAGTTTTGCTAGTACCTACATATATATTTACGGCGTTTCAGGGCCAGATCGCGAAATTTTGCGGTCTTCGCGAAACCTCGCGAAACAAAAAATTCTAAGATTTTTTTTCCATAACTTTTTACGTTTTTTTTTACAATTAAAAATAGAGTCAATCTTCAATTTATCGGACTAGCATCCCTTTCACAAACCCTTACACCTCCCCTACAAAAAAGTAAAGATAAACGTATTTGATCAACGAAGCGATACGCACCGGCCGCGGATCAGGGCAGGGTAGGAGAGGGGTAGAGGTTTGTAGAAGGGATGCTAATCCGAGAAACTAATTTTATCCTTGAGATATTCATTTCCGATTTACTCCATTTTCAAATTTGAAAAATGAAAAAATGTGTTTTTGGAAAAAAATATTTTAGGAATTTTTTAAAAGTTTACCATGAGGAATGTTCATCTGAAGTTTCGAGGTCTGGCCCTGAAACGCCGTGTATACAACCTAAAGACAATAAATGATCACGTATATATTAGATTTTAGCGTAAAACATTTAATATTATAAATAATTAATAGAAAAATAATAAATATGTAAATTATAATTACATACAAGCAATTAGGTCATTCATTATTGGTTAGTATAAAAACAACATAATTGTATTACATTAGATATAAAATATTTATTAAGAAGGTACCTGACGATATTAAGTAAATTTAATATAGTAATTCTCATAAAACTAGGTTATTCCCCGTGACCATTAGAAAATTTCTTTGGTTGAGATCTCTACACGATGACAAATTAATGTATTCATCAGTCTAATAACAATAATTGTTACGAATACAAGTACTATTAATAAAGACTGAATTTGAGGTATGATTTTACTCTAAACTCTTTTGTTAAAATGAGCTAAAACGACCATGACATGTAATCCATATTAAAATCACTGGTGAGGTACATATTTTGCGTACAATTATCAAAACAATATTAATCATAAATATTTAACAAATATATTATACGCGTATCCTACGACTCTTCCGCCAAAACAAAAATGATCTCGTTTTTATGCATTTTATAGTTGTATTCGTCTTTTAAAAATAACCATTTAAAAAGTAATATATTTTTTCAATTTATTCGGATTTAAAAAAAAACTACCTACTCGTCAAGTGAAATTTATAATCTACCTATAGTAATTATTATTCCTTTTTTTGTTTTTTCGTCCTTATATTTTGTGAATTTTTAAGGACCAAGACGCGCGGGTATGTAAAAAACCCTTAACTTATAACTTATTCAAAATTAAAACCATTTTTATTTTAATGTACGTATTTTTTTTCTATTCGAACTGGATTCAGATCTACTCTAAAAACTACTATGTTTTTTAGTGACTTATTTAATAACAATAATGTAACCTATACACTATTCTTATCCTGAATAAAAATTATACTGCCCCCTGTTCAGTATGTTCTTTTAATTTGTGATTTTTACGAACAAAAATGAATCGTGACAATAAAAATAAATAAATACTTATGTACACATAGATAATAATCAACCCTAGCATTGTTGTAGTCTCGATCTCCATTTGTAGATATTATATCTACACTCAAATACTTTTGTGTTATCATATCGATGATATTACACATTTAGTTGCTTATTTTAGGAATATCAATCAACATTGAATTTATTCAAAATCTGGACCCGTATTGCGATTAGACGATATGAGATTTGGGCACAAATGTTTGTAGAAAAGTAATTTCGAATGTCCCTTACTTAAATGTTAATACTCGTATGAATTTGTCGGTAACATTATTGACTGTGTAACAAACAAAGACAACTGAAAAGTTTAGCAAATGTATTTAAATTTCGTGATAAATAATCCGAGTTAAATGAATATCGAGAAACATCGGTAAATCTCTTACCCTTTCAATGTAATGCAACCATTGTGTGATTGGGCAGAACAGAAACAGATTGATTGATTTTGTCCAAAAAAATGTGTACTTACGTAAAATAAATATTTGGGATTAATTACATAAAGGTCAGTTGCGTTAAAAAATTAAATTAAAAATTTTTGAGGTAAATAGTTGTTACGTTTTAGACAAAATAAATAATTGTTTGCAAGGAAAAAAAACAATACCACCTATTTCGACCAAAAATGAAATAGAGTATTTTCACAAATCTAAATAAAAAAAATAAATTGAATATGCAAAGTGAATTTTTACAATAGGGAAATATCACTTTTTTAAAAACATTTTTAAAGAAGTAATAAAGGTCTATGAAATACTGTCCAGTAAAAAAATGGCTTATTAGTACCTAGCATAAAAAATACTTTTGTTATTTTGAATTCCCGCAAAAACAGTAATTTCACGGCCACGTCCCTAATACGCCACAATTCATGTTTATTTGTTCCTGCCATTGAAATGTGTATAGAATAATTTCAAGAATCTTGACGTCACAACAGCTAAGGTCAAACACGTCGCGTTTTTCTACAAACGTATTTTTATTGAATTCCTTTTTTACATTTATGTATGAAAACATTTCTCCACAAAATCCATATTGATTTTGAAATACAATTGATTATTCTAAATCCATTTCATATATTTTTATCAGTATTCGTAGTATGTGATATTTCCCTATTCTAATGATATAACTATCAATGTATAAATAACACGTTTTCATTCATAATATTCGGGTTTAAAAACGAGCAGGAACAAAACAGCTTGCAGTAGGCGTCACGTCACTGGCGTCACACGTCATGCCCGTTGAGTGCGCTTCTAACGAACATTGCATAGAAGTATGGCGGGGTAACGTAATACGTGCCGTTTGTCCTATAGGACGCAAAACGTCTCATTTTCAGACAAACGAAGTTCAGGGCTGTGGTAAATTGGATATAAAAAATGTTTTCTTTCACGCGGTAAAAATTAGGCGAAGTTTCTTGAAAATGTACGAAAAAAATAATAAAAACTGACCACTTTGAACTTTTGATGCAACTGGACCCAGATAATGATATTTTAAATTTGATGTATCAAATTTCTTTTTTTATGGACGATTCGGGATTATAAATGTCGACGAGTGATATTTTAATAATTAGGTACTTAATCACAAGAAAACCCTGTATATATTGTGTTAACGAATCTGTCGATATAAATGTAAATATTGTATGTTTTGTTACATAATAGTCAACAAATTATTTATAAGTTTTTTATTTTATTTTCCCCCAAATACTTTGAAGCTTATTTTTCTTGTTTATTAAATGCGTATTCGAAAAATAAGTTTAAAAAATATAACCAACATTTGTACATATGTAGCGCATACACATATTATATTGTATCATTTTGGTTGCGCAATGTATAATATGTAGGATGGCTGTTCCGTTTTTATTCATCAATATCTTGTTGAATGTTGTCACTTATTTTTCTCAAATACCTACTATGTAAGTTTGCCATTGTATAATATGCATAAATTGAAACTGAGCAACGAATTATAATTTGTAAATAAATAATAAACTACGTGACATTTGTTATAAATGAAAAGTCAATGTTAATTGTAAAATAAAAATCAAATACAAAAAATTGTCCGCTGATTTCATTTTATAAAAATCCCTGTCTATTTCTATATTACCTACGAAAACCTAGCGAATCAAATATCATGTTGGTCTTACCTAAAAACATTTTGACGCTGACAAAATGTTTTTTTTCTTTATTTGAATAATAAACCATGGAAAAAAAATGCGTTTACGTAAATTTGAAACGAAAAATTATTTTACCAAAGGCAAATAGGTAAGTATGTTTGTTATGAAATAATTCAAGTAAATTTTAATTAAAATGCTTTATGTTTCCTAGTATCTCAAACGTAAGACACATCTATATTTTGTAACCAATGCATTAGATAACCTATCAGTTGATTTTCTAATAACCTATTGATTTTTCCGACTAATAAAGAAATTTAGTGCTACGGGAAATTGGGGGAAAAAATGTTTTCTTACTCGCGGTAAAAATTAGAGCATTAAATTGCTGGGTGAAGTTACTTAAAAATGTATGATTAAAAAAAAAAAAAAAACTACTTTGAACGACGTCATTATTTCTTCTGAATCGACCAATGATGAAGTGTTGCGAATTCCAGTTTACGGGAAGCCAACCTTGGAAGAGAACTTGTTAGGTCAAGTGCGGAGAATTTCAAAATTACAAAACTTTAAAAAAGTCATAGCGCTAATAATACAACAAATCAAAATATTAAAAAATCCCTTTGTTTGATAGTCTGAAGACTGAACTTCCTAATTGGGTTGAAATTTTCTGGCATTTTGTTTTTTTATTTGCAAACAAAAAAAAATTGCGAAAGGTTGACAATGCATTATTAAAAAATAATATGTTCGAATTAAAATAAACACAGGGTAGGAAATATTTTTATTTATTAGCAACGGTATGTTCGCGGTACGTGCAAATGTGCATTATTCTTAATTGCACTATCGTCACTCTAACTTGTTAAACTTATTGTGAGTCCACAAATGGTAAAAAAATATTTTTCACGTTTTCTGTTAACCCCTAAGGGTTCAAAAAACATACATACTCGTACGTGTATGATTTGTATATTCACGCAGTTTTCCATTATTTAATATTAAAAAAATAACTACAAAAAACTTCGTAACAAAAGTAAGTTTGGGACTTACGAGTTTTATGATTGCTGCCGACGATATGCTGCCAGGTAGGTATTTAGGTAAATGTAGGTATTTTCAGGTAGGTTAAATAAATAGGTGTCGAATTAAAAAAATAATCTTAAATTTCGATTTTGTATCATTGCATTGATACAGATTTTTTTTTATTCTGAGGACGATGGCAACGATTATAGATAAAAGAGAACTCTATTCTCTACTCGGTGGTTGCAATAAACTCGATGTATAGCGCCATCTACCAATTTAACGAGGAATCAAAATACGGCATTAGTGGAAAACTTTCTAGTTTCACAGAAAATAAGCGGCCTTATTATTTTCATTTGCATTGCTTTCCGAATAATTCATAATTAAAGTTTTTAAATGTTTTAAATTTTTCAGGAAAACAGAATACAAAATTTGGGATAATTACAAATTATGCTTTCTCACAACTTTTCTTTTTTCTCGGTAAGCATTTATTTATTTAAAACTATAATATTATTTATTTATTTATACATCAACGGTTCAAAGTACCTTTTACAAAAAAAATAATAATTTACAGAAATAATCACAGTAGTGCACAATAATCATGTAGTACATAGTATAAATTAATAGAATAATTAAAACTAAACAATTTAGCAAACATATAATACAAAAAGTTAAAAAGAAACATAACATTTCTAAATAAAGAT